>NW_011495080.1:6784755-6807354 GCF_000754665.1 Bison bison bison | reverse complement strand
ACGATGATCCAGTGGATGTTGGCAACTTGGTCTCTGGTTCTTCTGCCTTTTCTAAAACCAGCTTGAACATCAGGAAGTTCACGGTTCACATATTGCTGAAGCCTGGCTTGGAGAATTTTGAGCATTACTTTACTAGCATGTGAGATGAGTACAGTTGTGCAGTCGTTTGAGCATTTTTTGGCATTGCCTTTCTTTGGGATTGGAATGAAAACTGACCTTTTCCAGTCCTGTAGCCACTGCTGAGTTTTCCCAATTTGCTGGCATATTGAGTGAAGCACTTTCACAGCATCATCTTTCAGGATTTGGAATAGCTCAACTGGGATTCCATCACCTCCACTAGCTTTGTTCATAGTGATGCTTTCTAAGGCCCACTTGACTTCACATTCCAGGATATCTGGCTCTAGGTCAGTGATCACACCATCGTGATTATCTGGGTTGTGAAGATCTTTTTTGCACAGTTCTTCTGTGTATTCTTGCCACCTCTTCTTAATATCTTCTGCTTCTGTTAGGTCCATACCATTTCTGTCCTTTATCGAACCCATCTTTGCATGAAATGTTCCCTTGGTATCTCTAATTTTCTTGAAGAGATCTCTAGTCTTTCCCATTCTGTTGTTTTCCTCTATTTCTTTGCATTGATCACTGAGGAAGGCTTTCTTATCTCTTCCTGCTATTCTTTGGAACTCTGCATTCAGATGCTTATATCTTTCCTTTTCTCCTTTGCTTTTCGCTTCTCTTCTTTTCACAGCTATTTGTAAGGCCTCCCCAGACAGCCATTTTGCTTCAGACAGCCATTTTGCTTTTTTGCATTTCATTTCCATGGGGATGGTCTTGATCCCTGTCTCCTGTATAATGTCACGAACCTCATTCCATAGTTCATCAGGCACTCTATCTATCAGATCTAGGCCCTTAAATCTATTTCTCACTTGCGCTGTGTAATCATAAGGGATTTGGTTAAGGTCATACCTGATGGTCTAGTGGCCTACTTTACAGCTACAGAAGTAAAGTGCACAAGAAATGTCAGGTGCTTGAATCATCCTGGAACCATGGCTCCCCTAACCCTCGATGCACTGAAAAATTGTCTTCCACAAAACCAGTCCCTTTTGCCTCTGTTCTAGTGGATATTAAAAAAATTCTAAAATTACTTCATCTAGGGAATTCCCTGGCAGTCCAGGGCCCAGGATCAATCCCTGGTCAGGGAACTAAGATCCCACAAGCTGCATGACATGGCCAAAATAAAACAAAACTAAACTAAAATTACAGTCTACAAGAAGGTGGAAAAGAGAAAGATGTACAAAAAATAGTGGTAAAAAATAGAGAACAAGCAAGATTGTTTTAAAGACAACTATATAAATTAAATATTTAAATAACCTATCAGACCAACTGAAAGACAGATGTTAAACTGGATTAAAAAGCAAGAACCAGTTATGTGCTATCTCCCACATACTTATCTTATAAAGATACAGATTGGTTAAATAGAAAAGTTTAAATATAACATAGTCATACCAATCACTTTTTATCAGATTAAGTAGATTTCAGAAGGAGAAATATTACCAAGGATAAGGAGGAATATTTCATAAACTAGTCAGTTACAAAGATATAAAGATCCTACTAATATATGCAAAATAAGGTTAAACATGCAGAGAAAATCTAATTGAAGTATAAGGAGAACAAAATAACTCAATTACAGCATCTTCATAATTAGAAAGATAATGACAGAACTTGTGAGGGACGCAAGGAAGCAACAACACCCATATAATTATCATGGAATCATATGCAAAACAGCAAAAAAAAAATCTCAAATGCCCACAGTACATTGATCAAGATCACATTCTGGGTTACAAAATAAGTCTCAATTTCTAAAGTATTAAAAAAATGAGTATGTCTCCTAACCATTTTGAAATTAAATGAGAAATCAATAGAAAGACACAAAGTCACCAAACAGTGGGAAATAACAGTGTACTTCTAAAGGATTCATTGGTCATAAAGGAAATAAAGGAAACATTTTTAAATGTTTTGAAATAAATTAAAATGTATGCATTAAGACTTCTGAGATGCAGGTAAGGCTGTTCTTACAGGAATACTTGTATTATTAGGTGATTGTGTTAGAAAAGAAGAAAGATTCCAAAACAATGATGTAAACTTCAACCCTAAAAAACTAAGATATGCAGAGCAAACTAAACACTAAGTGAACAGAAGGAAATAAATTAAATGGAGGCAACAACCAACAAAATAAAAACAATAATCAATGAAACCAAAAACCATTTCTTTGAAAAGATCAGTATATACAACTATTTTAACAGTAATGAAAAAGCAGATAACCACAAGAGATGCTATAGATATTTAAAAGGTCAGTGAACTATAGCTTCTAGGCCTAATCCAGCCTACTGTTTACCAAAAATCTTACTGGAGCACAGCATGGCCACTTTCATGTCTGAAAGTGAAAGTGAAAGTTAACTCCCTCAGTCGTGTCCAACTCGACTCTTTGCCACCCCATGGACTGTAGGTCACCAGGCTCCTCCATCCATGGGATTCTCTAGGCAAGAATACTGGAGTGGGTTGCCATTTCCTTCTCCAGGGGATCTTCCCAACCCAGGGATTGAACCCAGGTCTCTCCCATTGCAGGCAAGCACTTTAACCTCTGAGCCACTAGGGAAGCCCATTGCTTTAAAAAAAATTGTACAACTAATGATTTGATTTACATTTCAATTAGCAGAATGTCAAAATCCTATGTAGCGATCTTATAAAACACACATATTGACAAAGGAACATGCGTTTCAGATATTGCTGGTACTGAGAAACCAAGTTTTACATCAAATCAACTGCTTTACAATTATATTAATTGCTTCTAATCAGAAGGCAATTTTAAAGTATTTTTCTTCTTAAACTGATGATTTGTTAATGATAGATAGTTGTTTTAGTTATGTTTTAAGACCTGATTGGGAGATTTTTTATTGACATATAATCCATTATAATATTTCCACTTAAAATGATAGGAAATATACTCCTGCTTAACATTTTTATACAGAACATCTGATTTTCAGGAAAGGATTATTCACTTAAGTAGGAGATGTCTGAAAACAAATTTATAATCTTCAGATGAATGGAAGGGAATAAAGAAAAACCAATGCAATATAAATCAGGAAAAGAAAAATAATAAAAGCAAAAAGAATAAAAGCAAAGACAAATATGGTAAATTGGAAAAACACAAAAAATGTTGACAGAGAATGTGCAAAAGAAGAGATACATGTACATGTGTAACTAAATCACTTTGCTATACACCTGAAACTATCACAAAATTGTTCATCAACTCTACTCCAAAATAAAATTAAAAGTTAAAAAAATGGGTTAGTAGAAATAAGTCCAAATAAATCAATAATCACAATAAACAAAGTGGATTAAGGTTACCTGTGAGATAGACATTTTCAGATTGGATTTTAAAAATCCGGTCATATACTGTTTACCTAGACACATCTACAATATAGCAACACAGAATGGCTGTAAACAATGGAATGTAGTGTGTGGACAGAATATTCTTCACTGTCTTCTTAGGTCTCCTCCACCTCTATCTACTTTGTCTCCTATGCCATCATATCTCTGTGTCACAGGTGGTGTCCGAGAGTCGCCCCCGGAACAGAACCAATAACGGCAGCTTAGTGACCAATGACAGTAGCCCTGGTGAATAGCTCAGTTGGTAAATAATACACCTGCAATGCAGGAGAAAGAGCAGGAGAACCCAGGTTCAATTCCTGGGTTGCGAAGATCCACTGGAGAAGGGATAGGCTACCTGCTCCAGTATTCTTGGGCTTCCCTTGTGGCTCAGCTGGTAAAGAATCCGCCTGCAATGCAGGAGACCTGAGTTTGATCCCTGGGTTGGGAAGATCCCCTGGAGAAGGGAAAGGCTACCCACTCCAGTATTCTGGCCTAGAGAATTCCATGGACTGTATAGTCCATGGGTTTGCAAAGAGTCGGACGGGACTGAGCGACTTTCACTGGTGAATTTAGGCAGGTATTGTGTGATCCTGGCTAGGATTAAAAAAAAAAAAAAACTGGAAACTGTTTGATTTCATCTGGCAGGGCCAGCAGTACACTCTTACCATCTTGCTATAAGTGTGTCAGACATGTATCTATGATGCTGGGACTGGATTCTGCAAATTTCATTTTCCAGATTCCCTTGCAAGCTAGGAGGTACTGTCAACTGGAGACACTTTCAGAAACTGGAAAGTGGAGGAAGGAAGCAATCTTTTCTAGTTTCCAGTTTGAGTCTACATACCCTCCAGGTCTAGCCTCCAGCTTCTTCAAGAATTTCCAGTAATAACCTCACCATGCCCAATCAAGATACCAGTAGCAGCCAAGTCCACCATTCTCTTTTATCCATTTGGCCATATCTCATTAAGTGATCTGGGCTGTACTCCCTTAGCAGTCTACACTCTGCAGTAGTAAATCTTCTTCCCTAGGTTCTGGTAACATCGTATCTTCCATTCTGTTACCCAGCTCTAGGAATTGTAGCTTCTTCCTACAGATATTAATCTCTGAGTTACCCCAACCTCTCTTTCACATGTTTGGTGTTCCAACAACTGTGTAAGCAGTTCCTTTTATTAAACATGCCTCATTTGAAACACTGAAGATAGTTTCCACTGTTTTCACTGGACCCTAACTGAGGTAATAACATCGATCTTCTTATCATCTCAAAGAAAATCATGCTTGCCCAGGAAGTACTCTAAAAGCCTTGGTAACACACATGTATGCCAGGAAGTGGGGAAATATGAGGGCTTTTAACCTGCCTTACACTAAGAAAAAAGCACAATGCTTGAAGGCAAAAAAATAACACATCTGGATGTGTTGCATTGACAAAACAGATGACTCTTGAAAAACTGCCAAATTTGAGTGGAGCAAGAAAAGTTTCTTCAGCTGGCTCATGCCGCAGACAAGCAGTTCTGTCACTTGGCTCTTACGATTCATTAGATCTCAGGATACTAAAAGGTCAGGATGATGAAAGGTGCCTGTGTGACGTGTTGGTAATAAGATCACATTAGTGACTCCTAGGGCTTTGGGGGGAAAAAAAAAGCAGTGTCCTTGTGGACATGTCCAAGTAACTATTCTCCTTATGAACCCAAGTTATAGTTTCTTTAGAATATGTATCCAAAATAAAAACACTGTGTCATATGATACACATATCTATCTAATAATATAGTTTATCTGAGAAAGGCTAGATTGCTCTCCACAATGGCTTCCAGTCTATTTTTCCACCCGTAGTCCTGGAGGTTCTTATATTATCACATCTTACTGCAGACATTTTTTCCTGCAATGCTCAGAAACTCATAGATCCCTTTTTCTTTTTTATGATATTTATTAATATTTATTTGGCTACATCGGGTCTTAGTTGCAATGAAGATCTGAGTGCTACAGCTAAGACATCAGATCTTCCTTGCATTATGTGGAATCTTTTTGTTGCAGTGCATGGACTCTCTGATTGTGGCTTACAGGCTTTATTGCTCTGAGGCATGGGGGATCTTCCCAGTCCAGGGACCCAATCTGCATCCCCTACATTCCAAGGCAGATTGTTAACCACTAGACCACTAGGGAAGCCCCTCATGGATCCCTTTTTCTACCTCTGTTGGCTCATCTCCCTATGTGATTTACTTCTAACCAGTCAAAATCTTTAGAGGATTACCCTTGGGCTGTTGGAGCCACTTACTCCAGAGAATAGGAAGTGCCTGGCAGTTTGGGTCACCCCAAGGTGTCCTGTAGGCAATGGGTAACTGTAGTATTAAGTATTAAAGCCCAGCTCCTTTGCCATAAAATGACTCAGACTGAGGGTGTAATTTCCTCTCCAGAACTCTCCCACAGGATTGGGTTGAGGCTAGGACTCTGTCTGATACACATCATTTTTAAGTTTCTTCTGGTTTTCTGTCCTGCATCCCTTATTCCCTTACCAGTTTATCCTGTGATGACTTCTTTATTAAATCACCAGCAAGTAAATCCATATCTCAAGGTCGGCTTTTGAAGAACATGATCTAAGATGTATCTCCCTCCTCTCCACATATATATTTAGTACTATTCAACTTTCTAATTTTTTCCTAATCGATGTAAATTAATATCTCATTGTTGTTTGAATTTGCATTTCTTTGATTATTCACTAGTGTGAACATTTCTTCATATCTTTATCAATTTTTGGTTTCTTCTGCCCATTGTTTTATTGAGATTGCTGTTTTTTATTTTCTTTGTCTACACCAGGTCTTAGCTGTGGCACATGGGATCTTTGATCTTTGTTGCAGCATATGGGATCTAGTTCCCTCAACAGGGATCAAACCTGGGCCCCCTACACTGGAAACTCAGTCTTAGCCACTGGACCACCAGGGAAGTCCCTGGATTTCTGTCTTTTTCTTGTTCATTTAGAAGATTTTTTTGGTGTATTCTAGATTTCAATCCATTGTCAGTTTTAACGAGTACAAGTAATCTTCCTTAATTCTATTATTTGTCTATTAATTTTTCCCCTGGATAGAAAGCTTTTATTTTTTTTAGTACTTCAACCAAGACTTTTATGAACCATTTTAAAGTGAACAGTTCAGTGCCATGTTCATTCACAATGTTGTGCAACCACCACTTCTGTTTAGTTCTGAAGCATCCCTCCAAAGTAAAACCCTGATGCATTAAGCAGTTTCTCCCAACCCTGCCTCCCCAACAGCCCTGGCAACCACCAATCTGTTCAATCTGTATGAATGTTTCTATTCTTGATAGGTCATGTAAATGGAACCGTACAATATGTGATTTTGTGTCTGATTTATTTTGCTTAGCATAATGTTTCGGAGGGTCATAAATGTTACAGCATGTATTATTTTTTCATTTTTTTTAAATGGCTGAATAATATTCCATTGTATGGATAGACCACACTGTGTCTACTCATTCTTCCATTGATAGACATTTGTGCTGTTTCTACCTTTTGGCCATTAAGAAGAGGGCTACTATGAACATTCATGTCCATGTACTTGTCTGAGTACTTGTTTTTAATTCTTTGGAGCATATAGCTAGGAGTAGAACTGTGGGGGCACATGGCAATTCTGTGTTTAACTTTTTGAAGAACCACTATTTTCCATGATGACTGAACCATTTTACATCCTCAACAGCAATGTACCAGAGTTTCAATTTCTTCACCTCTTTGCTTGTTATTTTCCACTTTTTAACATTGCAGTCTTTCTAGTGGATGTGAAACGGTACCTCATCATAGTTTTGGAAAACTTTTATTTTGATGTAATCAACATTTTTGCATCATGGTTTGAGTTTTCTAAATTTTGTTTAAAAGTCTGTCCCTGCTCCTAGGACATAAATGTATTCACTGAATTTTTCTTCTAGGACTCCCCCCATGCTCCCCATCACACATTTGTCTTTAACCCATCTAGAATCTCCCTTTGTATTTGATGTTAGGTAAGTATCCAATTTTTATTTCTCAACATAGTGATGATGTTAAGGAATAATTCAGTTTATATTGCTCCACAGAGTGAGCCACTTTCCTCAAAATCACCTACAAATCAATCAAGCAAGCAAGCAAGCAAGCAATCTTCATTTCTCAATGAGTTTTTTGTGCCTTCTTTACTATACACTTGATTCTGACAAGTATTTGTTTCTAAGTTCTCTATTCTATTTCACATGTCCAAAACTGAGCTCCTAAAATCCACCCAGAGCAAAATACACCAAATTTGGACTTCTTGTAACCTCTATCTCAGTAAATAGCAATTGCTTTTTTTTCCCAGTAACCTAAAACCCTGGAGTCAATCTCCTTTTCTCTTACATGCATATCCAATCCTTCAGCAAATCCTGTTACCTTTGCCATCCACTATGCCTACTACCATCATGATCTAAGCCATCATTGTCCCTTGACTGCATTATTGCAATATCCTCCTATCCTAACTGGCCTCCTGTTCTTTTAGCCTGGATCCAACTCTCCACATCAATCTATCTCAACATAGTAGCCAGAATTGATGACATAAGCACATGTCAGATCACACTGCTCCTCTGTTCAAAACCCTCCAATGGTTTCCCATCTCCCTCAGAGTAAAAGCCAAGTTTCTGTCAATATCCTACAAAGCCTTACTGACCTGGTATGGTCTCTACCCTGCTCTCTGATATCGTCTCTTAATACTGTACCCCTCTTGCTCAAGTCTACCTCACCTAGTAGACTTCTCTCTGTTCCTCAGATATGCTGCATACTACTCACATCTCAGAGCCTTTCCACTTGCTATTCCCTATGTATGGTCTGCTTTTCAAGATATCTACGGATTTGAATTCCTGACCTCCTTTGGATTTTCCCTGAAGCCCTCTCTATCATCTTATTTAAGATTGTGATAATCCTCCCCAGCCATTATTCTGTATATCCTTTCTTTGCTTTATTTTCTCATTATTACTTGTGCATATTTTATATACTACATATATTTATGTACGTACTTTATGAGCTCCATGAGGTTAAGAGCTTTTTTGACTATTCTATTCCCAACATCTGGAATAACACTTGGCACATAGTAGGTGACCTTGATAAATAATTTTTGAACTGATGTGTGCTGGATATCTCCTGTGTGCCTTTCTAGATCCACTCTTCACTCTTTTCCACCTCTCTGCCTAGTTCTTATTCTCTGACCTAGGAGGCTGACCTGTTTGGTCTACATCCTTTAACTTCTGGCTTCTGGTTAGGTTCGGTAAACAGGAACCCTAGCAGAGTTGAAAGGGAAGGTCATTTAAATCAAATCATATGGTTCCTTGACTCTCTGCCTACTGGATTATCACAAACAAATGTCCCAGCTTTCCTTCAGGTAGACCTCTCTGTATGACTTCTGGGTTTTCCTTTTTCCCTTGGCTTTTGGGTCTAAGGAAATGGCAACCCACTCCAGTGTTCTTGCCTGGAGAATCCCAGGGATGGCGGAGCCTGGTGGGCTGCTGTCTATGGGGTTGCACAGAGTCGGACTCGACTGAAGCGACTTAGCAGCAGCAGTGGTAATGGCAGTAGGGCACTATGCTATTCTTTGTGCTACATGCTGCCTAAGCATTTGTAAACAACCCTCGTTACCTCCTTCAAATACCTTAATTTGCATGTACCCTTTGTTCCTACTGGGACCCTGAGTTATAGAGAATGAATGAAAGAACAGCTCAGAATGAACTCAGAGTGTTTAGTTCAGTTCAGTCGCTCAGTCATGTCTGACTCTGCAACTCCATGGACTGCAGTACACCAGGCTTCTCTGTCCATCATCAACCCCTGGAGCTTGCTCAAACACACGTCCATTGAGTTAGTGATGCCATCCAACCATCTCATCCTCTGTCGTTCCCTTCTCCTCCTACGTTCATCTTTCCCAGCATCAGGGACTTTTCCAATGAGTCAGTTTTTCGCATCAGGTGGCCAAAGTATTGGAGCTTCAGCTTCAGCATCAGTCTTTCCAATGAATATTCAGGACTGATTTCTTTTAGGATGGACTGGTTGGATTTCCTTGCCAGTCCAAGGGACTCTCAAGAGTCTTCTCCAACACCACAGTTCAAAAGCACCAATTCTTTGGCCCTCAGCTTTCTTTATAGTCCAACTCTCACACCCACACATGACTACTGAAAAAACCATAGCTTTGACTAGATGGACCTTTGTTGGCAAAGTAATGTCTCTGCTTTTTAATATGCTGTCTTGGTTGCTCATAACTTTTGTTCCAAGGAGCATCTTTTAATTTCATGGCTGCAGTCACCATCTGCAGTGATTTTGGAGCCCCCCCAAAATAAAGTCTGTCACTGTTTCCATTGTTTCCCCATCTATTTGCCATAAGTGAAGGAACCAGATGCCATGATCTTAGTTTTCTGAATGTTGAGCTTTAAGCCAACTTTTTCACTCTTCTCTTTCACTTTCATCAAGAGGCTCTTTAGTTCTTCTTTGCTTTCTGCCACAAGTGTGGTATCATCTACATATCTGAGGTTATTGATATCTCTCTCAGCAATCTTGATTCCAGCTTGTGCTTCATCCAGTCCAGCATTTCTCATGATGTACTCTGCATATAAGTTAAATAAGCAGGGTGACAATATACAGCCTTGATGTACTCCTTTCCCGATTTGGAATCAGTCTGTTGTTCCATGTCCAGTTCTAACTGTTGCTTCTTCACTTGCATACAGATTTCTTTGGAGGCAGGTCAGGTAGTCTGGAATTCTCACCTCTTTAAGAATTTTCCACAATTTGTTGTGATCCACACAGTCAAAGGCTTTGGCATAGTCAACGAAAGACTTACTGCAGAGAAGGCTGAATTATCAGATAGATAAAATGACCTCCTGTAGATATCAATCAGTTTCTTTACAGCTCATGAAAAGAGTGAAATAGTGGCAGATTTCAAGTTTTTACATAGACTCAATAACTTGATTACTTCTTTCTTTTCAGGTTATCAACCTGTGAACAGTAATGATCCCTGAAACTTCACACTCAAGGTAGTGGTGATGAATAAGTTACACTGAATTCCTTCAGTCATGGAAGGGACTTTCTCTTTCCCTGTATCGAAATAATCACTCATTCTGGATAAGAATTCTGTTTTCCACGCCTTCCCTTTCCCTCTCATGAGCATCATTTTTGGACTTAGTGTTGATTTGCTAACACAATATTTTGTATCACTTTGTTTTGGACCAAGAAATTCACTCTTTCATCAAAGTAATAGAGCAAAAGTTTGATTATGCCCCTGGGATCTCCTGGTTTTACCATCATCATGAGTCACTGGGTGGAAAGGCTTTTGGAGATTCATTTTTGTTGTCAGCAGGGAGGACATATAAAACTGGGTGCACTTATAGGATCGGGATGCTTGTCAGGGCATATATTCAGAGCCAGGACTATATATGGGGCTGTTTCTCCCAAGCACAGAACACATGGATCAGGCCAAATGTTGGAGTAGGATTCTCATATCACTTACAAGGTTTTTATTTCCCTTCTCCACTGCTTTGGGCTTTGCTTGCTTAAAGCTCCTAATACCAAGGGTCTCAGAATGGTCCCATTGAATTAGAAACTGAGGCTACCTCTTGACCATCTGGGGCTCTTCATTTCACTGGGAAAATAGATTAAAAGGAAGGTTATGATGTTGGCTGCTGTGCCTCTGATCCTTGATGAGATTGCTGCTGTCATAAGAGGGCAAATATGAATGAGGAGTGTGGTAGAATCTAGGGGTCATAGGAGAGGGAGGGTGTAGTGTCTGAATGCTTAATGGAGCTGTCTTAGAGAAAAACCTCAACTGTTGGGTATAGAATTAATTTTCCTCCTAGCAGGCGCTATAATCACTTTTCAGAAACTTCCTTTTCCTATTGATTCCCAGCTATTCATTTTTAGAACAGTCATTTCCAGTTCTTATGACTCCTTGCTGTTCATTTCATAACTTCAACCTTCTATGTGATTTTAAGGTCTCCTCTAAACCCCTTATTCACCCTAGTTTCTAATGGCTTAGATTGGAGGGAGGTGTGACCCTCACCCCTCTCTCCCTGGCACATGTCCTTCTGATGATGGAGTGGGCAGTAAGGATAACAAAGGTGGGTTGCCCACGAAGAAGTTGTTTATGTCTCTCTTTGGCTGACTGTCTGTGGGTACAGTATGGACAAGGCTGTAGTTTCAACAGGCTCCACTGAGAGATTTGTTCTCAAGCTCTCCCCTTGGCTACCTTCCAACTGGAGTCCTTCCATCACATTCACTTTATACGTGTGAATCTTTGTCCCATTGAAAAGTGTAGCAGCCAATCTCATTCACCCTCTGCAGCTAACTCTTGGGCCCACAGGCATTTGGGGGATTCAGGTGCTGTTCTTTTTAGGAATTGAGAACTTGGTGAGGGAGTAGTCCTGGATTTCTCTTTTCCTTGTTAATCCTTTTATACCATCTCTCCTCCATTTTTCCCTCCTGATCTCAAAAAATAGGGCTGGACCCTTGACAGTCCTTTGCCTAAGAAGACATTCACCTGTACTACCAATTGCCAGCCTCCCTTACAGGACTCTGGCAGGTATCCTCGGGAAAGTCACTCTGCAAGGAATTACTATGTTTAAATCATCTTTTTCTTTTTTGGTCAAGAAACAGTCTCCGAAATTAGTTGAAACTTGTATTGGTTTACAAGGAAAACAAAGCAATTTCTTTTCTAAATCAAGGTAAAGTCTGGGACCAGATAGGAAGGTGCTGCTCCTTGATAAGCCTAAGTTGGACACTCTTGGCTCCTGTCAACTGACGTCCAGTTCAGTGCTGTTCTGACATTCTGGGCTTTGACCCTGTTGCTAAGTTTCCTGCTGTTTGGTTTTTAGAAGGCTGGACCATCTGATATCCTCAACTGTATACCTCAGGGGAATAGACTCAAGTCTAGAAAACAACCCAGGAAGGCGTTTTAGCATCTGGAGCTGTTTTATGCCAATTCTCAAGGTGATGTGCTATGCTGGGAAAAAATTATTTCACCAAGTCCCAACATATTATCCTGCTTAAATAAGCACCTGAACGGAAACAGAAAGTAATTTCTCTTCTTTCCTGAGTGGTTCCACTGTTGGGGAGGTTGTTTATGTCCTGGCAGAAATGACTGATTTCTCTGTCTTCTATACTAAACGTTTAAACTGGACACCTGGAACTGACTTCTCCACAATGATATGTTTCACCCTAAATGAGATGGAATGCCAGCAACCAGATTGTTGGAACTGAAGCATCATTTGCCTGACTGTCCATGATCTAGCTCAAAGGTGACTTTCTCAGGTCCCTCTCTGAGCCCTCTAATATTTCTTGGGCTTCCTGATTTAGAGTCTCAGCCCCATAAGTAGGGTCATGGCTGGGTATCTGTCACACAGGACCCTTTACAGCCTGGCCCCAGAGTATTTACAAATGTCTGAGGGTGTTCAATTACTGGATAAGTCTATTCTGATCTGATGGAAATTCCTTGATAAGGGTTCTGCTACCATTATTATTCTTTTATTTAATTTTGAGGATTTCCCCTTATACTTGGGGATACTGATGGTTTAGAGGTTATTGGCATAACTTGCCTCTGTTAGATTTTACATTTGATTACTATCAAATAATCAGGAAAAAATGTATGTGTGTATTATATATATATATATTATATGCACACACACACACACAGAAAGAGAGATGAATGAAGCAAATGTGGTTAAAAGTTAACATTTAAATAATCACTGTGAAGGGTATGGCACCCCATTCCAGTACTCTTGCCTGGAAAATGCCATGGACAGAGGAGCCTGGTAGGCTGCAGTCCATGGGGTCGCTAAGAGTCAGGCACGACTGAGCGACTTCCCTTTCACTTTTCACTTTCATGCATTGGAGAAGGAAATGGCAAGCCACTCCAGTGTTCTTGCCTGGAGAATCCCAGGGACAGAGGAGCCTAGTGGGCTGCTGTCTATGGGGTCGCACAGAGTCGGACACGATTGAAGCGACTTAGCAGCAGCAGCAGCAGTGAAGGGTATATGACAATTTTATGTATTGTTACTGCAACTTTGTCTAAAATTATGTCAATGTAAAATGTACATACATAGCTGATTCACTTTATTGTACAGCAGAAACTAACACTGCTTGTAAAGCAACCATATCTCAATTAAAAATAAAACATAAAAGAGCTAAAAAATTTGCAAACATATATGCAAGGTATGATTAAGAAACTTAAGAAACATATCCAATAATGTTAGCAGCAGCTACTGCTGCTGCTAAGTCGCTTCAGTCGTGTCCGACTCTGCGTGACCCCATAGACGGAAGCCCACCAGGCTCCCCCGTCCCTGGGATTCTCCAGGCAAGAACACTGGAGTGGGTTGCCTTTTCCTTTTCCAATGCAGGAAAGTGAAAAGTGAAAGTGAAGTTTCTCAGTCGTGCCCGACTCATAGCAACCCCACGGACCACAGCCCACCAGGCTCCTCCGTCCATGGGATTTTCCAGGCAAGAGTACTGGGGTGGGGTGCCATTGCCTTCTCCGGATTCTCTCATATAGCCTCTTAAAAGATTGGCCACAGACGAGTCATAGAATTGTTGCATGGGTCTTTAGCTTGACTCAGATATAACATCTACCACAATTATTTGTTGCCATTGATACAGATCATGCTTATCTCTATCCACTCCAACCAGCAGCATTCCCTTCACTTGTGATATTCAGTGACACACTCTCAGCATATTTAACTATGGTTCCATTAGTTCTCTTGACTGGTTTTACTCTATGGTGTGGCAATACCATTTTCTTAGTGTTCACTTCTCCCTATGAATTTTTTGACAGATTTAATCAATGATGTCCTTATCTAGAGTCCATTTAGAGATATATGCACATATCCAAGCTCCAAAGCCATCTTAAAGAAAAATAAATGCAAGAAGGCACAATGATTGTCTGAGAAACAGCTGAGAAAGAAGAGAAGCAAAAGGCAAAGGAGAAAGGGAAAGATATAGCCAACTGAATGCAGAGTTCCAAAGAATAGCAAAGAGAGATAAGAGACCCTTCTTATATGAACAATGCAAAGAAATAGAGGAAAACAATAGAATGGGAAAGACTAGAGATCTTTTCAAAATAATTGGAGATACCAAGGGAATATTTCATGCAAAGATGGGCACAATAAAGGACAGAAACAGTATGGACATAACAGAAGCAGAAGAGATTAAGAGAAGGTGGTAAGCATACACAGAAGAATTATACAAATAAGGTTTTAATGACCTGGATAACCATGACGGTGTGGTCACTCACCCAGAGTGGGATTTCTTGGAATGTGAACTCAAGTGGGCCTTAGGAAGCATTACTGCAAACAAAGCTAGTGGAGGTGACAGAATTCCAGCTGAGCTATTTCAAATTGTGAAAGATGATTACAGCTATTAAAGTGCTGTAATCAACATGTCAGCAAATTCAGAAACCTCAGCAGTGGCCACAGGATTGGAAAAGGTCAGTTTTCATTCTAATCCCAAAGAAGGGCAATGCCAAAGGATGTTCAAACTACCATAGAATTGCACTAATTTCACATGCTAGTAAGGTAATGTTCAAAATCCTTCAAGCTAGGCTTCAACAGTACATGAGCTGAGAACTTTGAGACGTACAGGTTGGATTTAGAAAAGGCAAAGGAACCAAAGACCAAATTGCCAACATCCGTTGAATCATAGAGAAAGCAATGGAATTCCAGAAAAACATCTACTTCCGGTTCATTGGGGGCTTCCCTCGTGCCTCAGCAATAAAGAATCTGCCTGCAATGCGGGAGACCTGGGTTCAATCCCTAGGTCAGAAGATCCCCTGGAGGAGGGCATGGAAACCCACTAGTACTCTTGCCTAGAGAATCCCATGGACAGAGGAGCCTGGCAGGCTGCAGTCCAGAGGGTCGCACAGAGTCGGACATGACTGAAGTGACTTAGTAGCAGCAGCAGCTTCTTCATTGACTATGCTAAAACCTTTGACTGCATGGATCACAACAAACTGGAAAATTCTTAAAGAGATGGGAACACCAGACCGCCTTACTTTTTCCTTCTGAGAAATCTGTATGCAGGTGAAGAAGCAACAGTTAGAACCAGACATGGAAAAATGGACTAGTTCAAAATTGGGAAAGGAGTATAACAAGGCTGTATATTATCACTCTGCTTATTTAACTTATGTGTAGTGTACATCATGTAAAATGCTGGGCTGGTTGACTCACAAGCTGGAATCAGGATTGTTGGGAGAAATAACAACCTCACTGAAGAGGAACTAAAGGGCCTCTTGATGAAGGTGAAAGACAAGAGTGTAAAACCTGGCTTAAAACTCAACATTCAAAAAACTAAGATCATAGCATCTGGTCCCATCACTTCACAGCAAATAGGAGACAAA
Organism: Bison bison bison; assembly: GCF_000754665.1. Lineage (NCBI taxonomy): Eukaryota > Metazoa > Chordata > Mammalia > Artiodactyla > Bovidae > Bison > Bison bison. Next base: position 6,791,572 of record NW_011495080.1, on the reverse strand, counting down.
ATGGAAACAGTAGCAGATTTTATTTTCTTGGGCTCCAAAAGCATTGTTGAGAGTGACTTTAAATTAAAAGAAGCTTGCTCCCTGGAAGAAAAGCTATGACAAACCTAAGACAGTGTGTAAAAATCAGAGACATCACTTTGCCAAAAAAGGTCAGTATAGTCAAAGCTATGATTTTTCCAGTAGTTCTGTACAGATATGAGGGTTGGATGTAAAGAAGGCAGAGTGCCAAAGAACTGATGCTTTTGAACTGTTGTGCTGGAGAAGACTCTTTAGAGTCCCTTGGACTGCCAGGAGATGCAACCAGGTCATCCTAAAGGAAATCAGTCCAAATATTCATTGGAAGGACTGATTCTGAAGTTGAAGATTCAATACTTTGGCCAGCCACCAGATGCCAAGAGCTGACTCATTGGAAAAGACCCTGATGCTGGGAAAGATGGAGGGCAGGAAGAGAAGGGGGAGACAGAGGATAAGATGGCTGATAGCATCAATGAACATGAGTTTGAACAAACTCTGGGAGATAGTGTAGGACAGGGAAGCCTGGCGTGCTGTGGTCCGTGGGGGCTGCCAAGAGTCAGACCTGACTTAGTGACTAAACAACAACAAGGTCTAGAATGTCAGTGCCTGACTTCTGAGCATTAAAAGTCTGTTGTCACATATTTTCCCCCGAAGGTGTCTTTTTCCAAGGAGACTCAGTGTCTTGTCAACTTGTCTAGTGACCTGCGTCTTATTCCAATTTATGTACAGAGTCACCTATTAGTCTTTTACCCCAGGGCTCTCTTGAATGGAAAACCCAAGAAGCAGGAGGGGTTCAAATCAGTACACAGGAGAGGACAGTCATTCTGGCCTTGAGGTCTCTGTTACTGTAATTGGAGTGACTGTTACTTTTTCTTGTGGCTTCCTTGTTGGATGATGTGCCTCCAAGAACTCTAGCAGAATGTGGAGTCTTGAAAAAGAGTCTCTGAACTTCTAGACATACATATTGCCACCACCAGTTCCTATTAAAGCCCTGGAGAAAAGCAACTTTTGGTTCTTATTAAACTGAATTTTATATTCTAGGCAATATAAGGAAGGTGACATACCATTCCCTACTCAACAAAGTGCCTTATATCTCTACCTAAGTTTTAAGAGTGGATCCTAAGACTCTTTAATCCTAGACCTGAAACACCCACAGTGAGGGGCTAGGGAAAATCTTATATAACAGGAGAATACCACTGTGACATTGTCTATGACTCCAAATCCATTAAGCTGCTGGTTGTCTAAGAAAAGTGTTTTGTATTAGCTATGCAAATACTGTGAAGATGGGAATGTAGGTCTATTAATATTTTCTAGGACTCCAGAACAAGAAATACCTCTTTCCCGTAGGAACTACATCAGGATAGGCCAGATGCTGAGCACAATCACAGTGGTCCTCTGAATGGGATTGAATACATGTTCAGGGCCTCCTGGACAATAACGCAAGATTCCCTATTGCAAAAACATTAATATATTTGGTTGGCCAAAAAGTTCATTCAGGTTTTTCTGTACCATCTTATTGAAAAGCCTGAGTGAACTTCTTGGCTAACCCAATAATAGCTAATGGCCAACATGTCACAAAAATGGACTAGAAGACCTCATCTATCTCAGTCATTCTAGTTATAGAGATCAAGATGCCCCTGTCAGCCTTAAAAATGGTGCTGAGATAAAAAAATTATGAGATATTAGCAATCTAAGCGAAAAGGTATGTATGATTTGAAACTAAGAATTTAACACCTCGTAACTCTTGGTGGATCTTTTTCTTTTGCTGTGCAACCTGACAATTCATCAGGGAAGCAAATGCCTCATCATGGATTTTATACCAGTAATTGAGTAATTAAAGGGTCACTATAATGTGGATCATGCCTTACTAGGGAAGAGATCTGAATATCCAACTACTTCACAGATGACATATTCATGTTCCTAGCTAAAATCAGTGCCTCTACTTGTGCACTAAATCCCACTGCCCTTGCCTCCTCAAGGATATCACTCCGGCAATTCTCCCCAACCTCTGTCTTGCATTAACAATTTTTCATTCCTTCTTGGATCATTTTTATTAGCATATAAATGACTGGGTACCCCCTCCCCCATCTTTAAAAAAAATCAATTCTCTTGAGCTCATTTTTCCCTACCAACTTCCACTCCATTTCTTCACTTCCAGTTACAGAAAAATGTCTCAAGTAGTGCCCTGTACTCATAGTCTCCAGGTTCTTTCCTCCTGTTCTTGCCTAAATCCATGGCAATGTGGCATTGACTCCTACCACTCTATAATGACTGCTCTTATCAAGATCACCAATGACTGCTGAATGGTGAGAGCCAAGGTCCAGCTCCCCAGTCTTCATTCTACTTGACTTAGCACAATCGTCTGATAAAGTGGACCACTCCCTTTCTGGATACTTTATTTATTAGGCTTCATGCTATTTATTAGAACATCATGCTGTTGACTTTTTTCCTACTCACTGGTCACACCTTTTCAGCTCCTTTTCTGGTTCCTCCTCAAGTCCCTCAGTTCTTCACATAGGTCCCAGGAATCACTGTTAGCCTTTCTTCTCTTCTCCCTGTACACTCACTCTCATTGATCTGATTCAGATTATGAGCTTAAAATATGCTATTAACTCCTAAGTTTTTAACCTCCAGTCCAAGACCTTTCTCCCAAACTCCAGACTTCTTTCATTGCCTATGCACAATTTCCACTGTTTTTATAACATACAACTCAAACTCAACTTGTCCAAAACTGAACACTTGTTCTTCCCCTACACATGTGCCTCGACTTGTTATGTTCAGTTGCTAACTTGCATCTGACTTTTTGTGACCCCATGGGATATAGCACACCAGGCTCCTCTGTCCTCCACTGTCTCCTGGAGTTTGCTCCAATTCATGCCCACTGAGTTGGTGATGCTATCTAACCACCTCATCCTCTGCTACCCACTTCTCTTCCTGCTCTCAATCTTTCCTAGCTTCAGAGTCTTTTCAAATGAGTCAGCTCTTCACATCAGGTGGCCAAATTATTGGAGCTTCAGCATCAGTCCTTTCAAAGAATATTCAGGGTTGATTTCCTTTAGGATTGACTGGTTTAATCTCCTTGTTGTCCAAGGGACTCTCAAGAGTCTTCTCCAGCACAACAGTTCAAAAGCATCAATTCTTCGGCACTCAGACTTCTTTATGGTTCAATTCTCACATCTGTATATGATTACTGGAAAAACCACAGCTTTGAATATATGGACCTTTGCTGGCAAAGGGATGTCTCTGTTTTTTAATATACTGTCTAGGTTTGTCATAGCTTTCCTTCCAGGGAGCAAGCGTCATTTAATATCATGGCTGCAGTCACAGTCCTTAGTGATTTTGGAGCCCAAGAAATCTGTCAATGTTTCCATTTTTTCCCCTTCTTTTTGCCATAAAGTGATGGGACTGGATGCCATGATCTCAGTTTTTTGAATGTTGAGTTTTAAGCCAGCTTTTTCACTCTCCTCTTTCAGTTTAACCAAGAGACTCTTTAGTTTCTCTTCACTTTCTGCCATTAGAGTGGCATCATCTGCATATCTGAGGTTGTTATTTCTCCCTGCAATCTTGATTCCAGCTTGTGATTCATCCAGCCCGGCATTTTGCATGATATAATAAGCATGGTGATAATATACAGCCTTGATGAACTCCTTTCCCAATTCTGAACCAGTCAGTTGTTCCATGTCCGGTTCTAACTGTTGCTTCTTGACCTGCGTATAGGTTTCTCAGGAGACTAAAGTGTTTGGGTAGTCCCATATCTTTAAGAATTTTCCACAGTTTGTTGTGATCCATACAGTCAAAGGCTTTAGTGTAGTCAATGAAGCAGATGTTTTTCTGGAATTCCTTTGCTTTCTCTACGATCCAACGGATGTTGGCAATTTGATCTCTGATTCCTCTGCCTTTTCTATATCCACCTTGCACATCTGGAAGTTTTCTGTTCAAATACTTTTGAAGCTTAGCTTGAAGGATTTTGTGCATTGGATTTTGTGAAGGATTTATGCTAGCAATCACAAGATTGCTAGCATGTGAAATGAGTGTAACTGTGTGGTAGTTTGAACATTCTTTGGTATTGCCCTTCTTTGGGATTGGAATGTAAACTGACTTTTTCCTGTCCTGTGGTGACTCCTGAGGTTTCCAAATTTGCTGGCATATTGAGTGTAGCACTTTAACACCACCATCTTTAAGAATTTGAAATAGCTTAGCTGGAATTCTGTCACCTCTACTAGCTTTGTTCATAGTCCTGGTTCCTAAGGCCCACTTGACTTCACACTCCAGGAAATCCTGATCTGGGTGAGTGACCACACCATCATGGTTATTTGGTTCATTAAGACCTTTTTTGTACAGTTCTTCTTGACACCTCTTCTTAATCTCTTCTTCTGTTAGGTCCTTACCATTTCTGTCCTTAATTGTGCCCATCTTTGCATGAAATGTTTCCTTGGTATCTCTAATTTTCTTGAAGAGCACCCTAATCTTTCTCATTCTATTGTTTTCCTCTATTTCTTTGCATTGTTTGCTTAAGAAGACTTTCTTATCTTTCCTTGCTATTCTCTGGAACTCTGCATTCAGTTGGGTATATATTTCCCTTTCTCCCTTGCCTTTTGCTTCTCTTCTCTCCTCAGCTATTCGTAAGGCCTCCTCAGACTAGCATTTTGCCTTCTTGGATTTCTTTTTCTTGGGGATGGTTTTGGTCACTGCCTCTTGTACAATGTTGTGAAACTCCATCCTTAGTTCTTCAGGCAGTGTCTACCAGATCTAATCCCTTGAATCTATTCATAACCTCTACTGCATAATCATAAGGGATTTGATTTAGGTCATACCTGAATGGCCTAGCGGTTTTCTCTACTTTCTTCAACTTTTCTGAATTTTGCAATATGGGGCTGAGCCACAATCAGCTTCGGGTCTTGCTTTTATTGACTGTATAGAGCTTCTCCATCTTTGGTTGCAAAGAGCATAATCAATCTGATTTTAGTATTGACGATCTGGTGATATCTATGTGTACAGCTGTCTCTTGGGTTGTTGCAAAAGGGTGTTTTCTATGAATAGCATGTTCTCTTGACAAAACTCTGTCAAGAGTTTGCTTTTGCTCTGCTTCATTTTGTACTCCAAGGACAAACTTGCCTGTTATTCTGGCTATCTTTTGACTTCCTACTTTTGTATTTCTGTCCCCTATGATGAAAAGAACATCCTTTTTTTTTTTTTTTGGTGTTATTTCTAGAAGGTTTTGTAGGTCTTCATAGAACTGGTCAACTTCAGCTTCTTTGGCATCAGTGGTTGGGGCACAGACTTGGATTACTCTAGTACTGAATGGTTCGTCTTAGAAATGAACCAAGTTCACTATCATTTTTGAGACTGCACCCAAGTACTGCACTTCAGACTCTTGTTGATTATGAGGGCTACCCCATTTCTTCTAAGGGATTCTTGCCTACAGTAGTAGATATAAAGGTCATCTGAGTTAAATTTACCCATTCCCATCCATTTTAGTTCACTGACTCCTCAGATGTTGATGTTCAATCTTGTCATCTCCTGTTTGACCACATCCAATTTACCTTGATTCATGGATCTGACATTCCAGGTTTCTATGCAACATTGTTCTTTATAGCATCTGACTTTACTTTCAGCACCAGGCATATCAACAACTGAGTGTAGTTTCTGCTTTGGCCCAGTTGCTTCATTCTTTCTGGAACTATCAGTAATTGCTCTCCATTCTTCCCCACACTTTCTGACCTGGGGGAATTCATCTTTCAGTGTCATATCTTTATGCCATTTCATAATGTCTATGGGGTTCTTTAATTAAGAGTACTGAAGTGGGTTGCCATTTCCTTTTCCAGACCCTACTTCTAGACTTCCTCAACTTAATTGATGACGACTCCATCCTCCCAGCTGCTCAGGCCTACGCACTTTGAATCATTCTGACTCTTCTCATTCTCTCACTTACTATAACCAATCTTTAGTAAAGTCTATTGGTTTTTCCTCTAAAATGTATTAGAATCCGATCACTTCTCACTACCTCCTCCACCATCACTCTGGTCCAAGCCATCATCATCTAGATTAATGAGACTGCCTCCTGACATATCATCTTATTTAAGTCCCTTTAACTAACAGTCTTCCTGGTGGCTTCCCTGGTGGCTCAGATGGTAAAGAATCTGCCTACAGTGTCAAAGACCTGGGTTTGATCCCTGGGTTGGGAAGATCCCCAGGAGGAGGGCATGGCAATCTACTCTAGTATTCTTGCCTGGAGAATCTCCCTGAACAGAGGAGCCTGAAGGGCTACAGTCCACGGGGTTGCAATGAGTCAGACATGACTGAGCTACTAAGCATAGCACAACATACTAGAATGATCTAAGCAACAGAATGGGATAAACTAGAGATCTCTTCAAGAAAATTAGAGATACCAAGGGAACATTTCATGCAAAGATGGGCTCGATAAAGGACAGAAATGGTATGGACCTAACAGAAGCAGAAGATATTAAGAAGAGGTGGCAAGAATACACAGAAGAACTGTACAAAAAAGATCCTCACAACCAAGAGAATCACGATGGTGTGATCACTGACCTAGAGCCAGATATCCTGGAATGTGAAGTCAAGTGGGCCTTAGAAAGCATCACTATGAACAAAGCTAGTGGAGGTGATGGAATTCCAGTTGAGCTATTTCAAATCCTGAAAGATGATGCTGTGAAAGTGCTGCACTCAATATGTCAGCAAATTGGGAAAACTCAGCAGTGGCCACAGGACTGGGAAAGGTGTTTTCATTCCAATCCCAAAGAAAGGCAATGCCAAAGAATGCTCAAACTACCACACAATTGCA
>NW_011495080.1:6783723-6784133 GCF_000754665.1 Bison bison bison | reverse complement strand
GAAAAGGAGTACGTCAAGACTGTATATTGTCACCCTGCTTATTTAACTTATATGCAGAGTACATCATGAGAAATGCTGGGCTGGAAGAAGCACAAGCTGGACTCAAGATTGCTGGGAGAAATATCAATAACCTCAGCTATGCAGATGACACCATCCTTATGGCAGAAAGTGAAGAGGAACTCAAAAGCCTCTTGATGAAAGTGAAAGAGGAGAGTGAACAAGTTGGCTGAAAGCTCAACATTCAGAAAACGAAGATTATGGCATCTGGCCCATCACTTCATGGGAAATAGATGGGGAAACAGTGCAAACAGTGTCAGACTTTATTTTTCTGGGCTCCAAAATCACTGCAGATGGTGACTGCAGCCATGAAATTAAAAGACGCTTACTCCTTGGAAGGAAAGTTATGACCA
>NW_011495080.1:6771570-6783623 GCF_000754665.1 Bison bison bison | reverse complement strand
GGAATGATGCTAAAGCTGAAACTCCAGTACTTTGGCCACCTCATGTGAAGAGTTGACTCACTGGAAAAGACTCTGATGCTGGGAGGGATTGGGGGCAGGAGGAGAAGGGGACAACAGAGGATGAGATGGCTGGATGGCATCACCGACTCGATGGACGTGAGTCTGAGTGAACTCCGGGAGTTGGTGATGGACAGGGAGGCCTGGCGTGCTACGATTCATGGGGTCACAAAGAGTAGGACACGATTGAGTGACTGAACTGAATTGAACTGAACTGAAGCATAAGGCAGATCATATCATGCTTAGAGAAAAAGCTAAATTGTAGGCTATAAGACCCATATGATATGGCATCTCCTCTTCCTTCTAATCAAATTTCTCCAGCCACCCTGGTCTCCTTTCTCTTTCTTGATCTTATCCTCTATGGTTGTTTGTATAACTGTTCCCTCTGCCTGAACATATCTTGCCAGGTAGTTCCTGGCTAATTCTTTTACCTCCTTCAAGTCTTTGCTCATATTTTAATGTACAATGAAGCCTATCCAGATCACCCTGTTTATAACCTCAGTCTAACCTGTATTCCCACCCAGCACTCCTAATCTCACTTAGCCTGCTGTACTTTTTATTAACTCATTATCTTTTATTACTTAAAATACTACATACTTATTGCTTTCTTTTCTCTTTCTGGCCACACCACACAGCATGTGGGATCTTAGTTCCTCCACCAGGGATCGAATCCGCGCCCCCTGAATTGGAAGCACAGAGTCTTAACCACTGGACCACCAGAGAAGTCACTGTGTTCTATATCCCTTCCTCTAAAATATGAGAGCATAAGGGCAGGAATCTGTTTTAGTCACTTTGTATCCTAAGGGCCTGTAACAGTACCGGACACATTCTAAGTGCTCAATAAATATTTGTTGACATGTATGTCCCAGTCCATGAAAGCCTGGTTCTTTTAGGTAAAAGCCACACACAGCCCCAGAAGGAAAGCCTCTGACACTGTCTCTGGGGCTGCTAGATGCATTCTAGTCTATTGCTGACCCCTGCTGGAACCCACTGAGCAAGTTGCTATCCTACCCTTGACTGCAGGAATGGACCCAAAATTTCATGGGTCACAGGATGTTGCGGATACTCTTTTCTGCCACCTACTGTGTTTACACAAACATTCAGAGCAGTAATAACTATAATCTTTCCTTTCCCTTGGACTTTTCCTGATTCTAGGGGTCTGCAGAAGATAGACTTAAAGTTTGCTTTTGTTTTATTTATATTTGATGTTTGTTCTTTAGTAAGGACTCCATTAGTTGGGGATGGGGAGGCTGCTCTTAGTTTTACTTTCAGAACTAGTAACTTAATCCTTTTTTTCTTTCTCTTCTTTTGGCTGTGCCTGAGGGCTTGTGGGATCTTGGTCCCCAACCAGAGATTGAACTCAGGTCCTTGGCCGTGTAAGTGCAGAGTCCTAACCACTGAACTGCTAGGGAATTCCCAAGAACTAATAACTTAATCTTTAACCAGACTAAAAATTGGTGGGAGGGAGATGTGCTTTTCTTCCATGTGACCATTACCTTTGTAACCAAAGGCATCTATTTGCCTCAAAAAAAAAAAAAAAAAGATAATTATAGCAGGAATGAAAAGGTAAATAATGACTCTAGTTCAGCTTTTGAAGCCTATAACTAAATACTAATCTTTAAAGCTTTGTTGGGAAAGTAAAAGAAGCTCCAAATTTCAGACATCCTTAAATACTGAGCAAAGCGCAAAGCCTGGACAAAAAGTCTTACTATAAATCAGAAGGCAAAGTAAACTTGGAGAATGACAGTAGGAAGTTGTCACCTACTGAGGGGGAAGTGCAGTGTTCTTCCAGCCAAAAAAGCCTAGGCTAAGTGGAGGGTCAGTGGGGTTGAGACGAAACTTACCTGGTGCTTAGATCCCTGAGAGGGAACCCATCAACCCCTTCATCACCTGGGTGTTGGCCCAGAAAAAGGAAGGAGGACATGCCGTCAGGAACTCAAATAAGATGAGGTAGAATCTGGTCTTCTGGGCTAGCCTTTTACTTCCACTGCAAGTTCAATGTGGTGCAATGAGAACATGGTGCTGTCAAGAAGTAATTCTGCAGTGGCTGAGATATCTAGACAGATGGACCTGTACCCCAGTTTCCTATTCCCTTGGTGTGATGTGGTGTGACATTTTTCATGTCTTGGCAAGAGGGTGCCAAAATGCTGAGAGAACTCAACACCCAGAAGTCTCCCAACTGGGATGAGAAAGTTACATTCCACAGAGACCTTGTAAATAAATGCTACAGCAGGACCATTAGCTCCAGCAGAGAAATGAGAAATGGGTCAAGCTCTGAATCATCAAGAGTTTTTGTAAAAAATAAAATGAGAGGGACAACGAGTATTCTAGAGAAGGAGAAAGGAAGGAAGACCTAGAAAGGGGGAGAGATTTTCCTGAGGGAACTTAGATTGGGCTCAGTTTCTATGTGATTTAACTTTTGCTGGCACTCCCCCCCTTATGTGCCTACTCCTGCAATGAGCTTAGAAAATGGGAAAGAGTCTCTGAGTTTCTAGAAAAGGATGAATGAACAAAGAAACCCCTGTTCAAATTCTAGAATAGACATTAGCACTTCTGAGCTGACATCTCTAACATTAATATATGGGCAAAAAGGATGTTGATTCCTTTAGATTCTTGAAGTACTATACTTTCCCAGTATAAAATGATCTATTTTTGCCCCACTAATGTTTTATACTTTGAATTTTATTTTGACTCTGATATTAATCTTGTCATACCTGCTTGCTTGTATTAACATTTGCCTGGTATATCCTATCCTACCTTACCATCTGCTTTTATTTTTTAATCAATAGCATTTTTCCCCTCCTTTAAAATATTTTTCAATTTTTAAAAAATGCATGCAAGCAATACATGGAGATATTCACATTTTAAAAGAACAAAAACATTATATTATTGTCTCTCAATCCTGGTTCTTTCTTTAACTGCCTGCTACTATCCTTTGACCATTTTTTTTGGTCTGTATATCTTAAATTGTGGATTCTTTATATTTTCTGGATATTAATATTGTGCCTGTTAATTTTTTTTCAGAGTGTAGCATGCTATTTAATTTTGATTATGTTTTCAGAAGAAGGCAGAGTGCTAAGAATTGATGCTTTCAAATGGTGCTGGAGAAGACTCGAGAGTCCCTCGGACAGCAAGGAGATCAATCCAGTGAATCCTAAAGGAAAACAACTCTGAATACTCATTGAAGGACTGATGCTGAAGCTAAAGTTCCAATACTTTGGCTACCTGTTGTGAACAGCCAACACACTGGAAAAGACCCTGATGCTTGGAAAGAATGAAGGCAGGAGAAGAGGGTGACAGAGGGTGAGATGGTTGGATGGCATCAGCAACTCAATGGACATGAACTTGGGCAAACTCTGGAAAATGGTGAGGGACAGGGAGGCCTGGCCTGCTGCAGTCCATGGGGTCGCAAAGAGCTGGACACAACTTGGCAACTGAACAACATGTTTTCAGATGTAAATCATTTTAGAATTTGGATGCAGTCAAACCTGTCATTTCCTTCTTTAAATTTTTGTTTTTAAAATTTTTGTTCATTTTGATATTTGGCAAAACTAATACAATTATGTAAAGTTTAAAAATAAAATAAAAAAAAATAAATAAAATAAAAATTTTGTATCCTTAACTAGAAGGTCTTTAACCCAATGATGATATCTTCAAGGTTTTAAATAAATTTTATGGCTTAAAAATGTTTAGATCTTTACCATCTAACATCTGGGATTTATTTTTCTGAAAGATTTGGGATAGAATGTAATGTTACATTTTGTTGTTTTATTTTCTCATGAATAGCCAGTTTCTCAATGAAATTTATTTAGTTTGTCTTTTCCACACTGATGTGAAGTAATACATCTGCTATATGCCAAATTCTATAGTCACAATGAGTTCTTTATTCAGCCCACTAATTTGTCTATTCCTGTACTATACCACACTGTTTTAATGACCATAGCTTTGTAATATTTTGATATCTGATAAATCAACTCTCCCTCTCACCTCCCATGTTCTTCTGTAATATTTCCTTGAAAAAGCTTCATGAAAAATCTATTGGGGGTTTTGACTGAAATTGCATTAAACATATAAATTTGAGGAAAGGGCAGATATCTTTATAGTATTGAATTTTAGGAACATTATCCCTATTTAGTCATATTTTCTTTTACATCATTCAGTAAAAGTTTTATAGTCTTGTCTACACAAGATTTTTTATGTTATTCATTGCTACTGCATATGGAATCAATTAGTTTATTGTATTTTCTGATTAATGATTGTTGACATATAGAAAAGTCAATGGTTTTCTCTTTTATTCAATTAATGTAGTAAATTATATCAATGTTGTTATTGTTGTTTAGCCACTAAGTCTTGTCTGACTCTTTTGTAGCCCCATGAACTGTAGCCCACCAGGCTCCTCTGTCCATGGGATTTCCCAGCAAGGATACTGAAATGGGTTGCCATTTCCTTCTCCAGGGCATCTTCCTGACCAAGGGACATTGGTCTACTGCATTGGCAGGCAGATTCTTTACCACTGAGCCACCTGGGAAGCCCTAAAATTTGTTTATATAAATTATTATCAATAGAGCTCAATTAGTGAATTCATCCTGCATTTCTGAGATAAATTTAACATTATCATGTTGCATTATTATTTTCACTGCTGCTGAAAAACAATTTGTAATATTTTATTTGGGATTTTTGCATAATCTTTACAAATCAATAGTGGTGTACTTTTTTCCCTCATCTTTTATATATCTTGTTTTGGCATCAAGGTCAGCTTAACTATATAACATGAAATAAACTGGATAACTTTCTCTTCCTATGATTTAAAATGATTTATAAAATATGGAAGTTATCTGCTTCTTGAAGGTTTAGAGAACTTGCCTATATAACCGCCTAGACCAAGTGCCTTTTTTGGAAATAAATCTTTTACTACTATTTTGGTTTCAGATTTTCTACATTTTCTTCAACTATTTTGAAATTTTATATTTTCCTGTAAAATGATCCATATATTTTTCAACTCTATTGATATAAAGTTATTTGTATTATCTTATAATTTAAAAATCTGCTCATGTATTATGATTTTATATCCCTTGTTATACCTGATAATTTTTTATGCCTTCTCATCTCTGTCTTAATATTTGCCAAAGAAATCTGTTTTTATTGGGCTCTTAAAAACGGAGTTTTGGACAACTCTATTCTCATTTTTTTTCTTGTTTCACTAATTTCTGCTTTTATCTACTGCAGTGTTTTTTCAACTTTTTTTCATTACTACCCCACTAGGGGACTTTTGGGACCTTTTTTCCCCTTAATCACTACTTTCTTCATACTCCCAATATTAAACCACACATACAGTATATATATGTCTCTATAGTATAGTCTTGTGAAAAGCCATAATCACTGCAATATCTAATATTTTTTTCAGCCCTCAAGAACTAATTTTTACTTCCTAAGTGGCAATATTTTCCCTATTGAGAATGCATTACCCATTGTAATGTCTTTTTCTATTTTCTTTGGGTTTATTTTTCTTTTCTTCTGGAGTTAAAAGCTTAGTTCATCTACTTCCATTTTTTTAAAATAAGAAATTTAAGGCTATAAGCTGTACTTTTTCCCCCAGTGCTGTTTGCTTACGTTACTGAAGTTTTGCTATTTTGTATTTTTTGTTTCCATTCAGATCAAAATTTTTGTAATTGCCACTTTTACTTGAGTTATGTAGAAGCTTGCTTTTACATTTCCCAATATGTGGATTTGGGGTTAGGTTTCTATCATATTTTTATGTGACTCCCTATCTGGAGTTTGTTGAGACATGCTATCTTACCATATGGTCAACTAAAATTCCTGCAATCTTTCAAAGCTTGATGTTTTCTGTAGACTTTTTGTAGATACTTTTCATCAATTTAAAATTTATTTTTGTTACTAGTTTGCTAAGGTGTTTTTACTTTTTATTTAAAAATTTTTATTTTTTAAATTGAAGTATAGTTATTAACAGTATTGTGTTAATTACTGCTACATAGCATGCTAAGGTGTTTTAATATTAAATTACAAATTGGTGTTGAGTTTCTTTTGTCTGTTTTTTGTTTTTATTTTTTTTGACAGTGCCATGTGGCATGTGGGATCTTTCCTAACCAAGGATCCAACCCATGCCCGCTACATTGGAAGCACAGGATCTTAACTACTGAACCACCAGGGAAATCCTGGTATTGAGTTTTAACAAATATTTACATTGGAACCAGAGATGATTTTGCTTTTTCCTTCTTAATTTCTATTAACTTAACTACTTTAATACATTTCATGTGTCTCATCTACCCTATGCTTTCCCTTAAAGGCCTAACTCTGTACATTCTCCATACAGAGAATGGAGAATGTACACATTTGTGATCCTATTTACAATGGTAATATCACTAAGACTAAGCTAAAAATGTTGAAGGTACATCTATATTTTCTGTAAGCTTCTAATATACTTATCTCAGTGTTAATGGGATGATTTCCTATTGCTTCCTCTGCAGATTCAGGTAGGTACCTCTCAGTATTTCCCTGGATCTGAGATCCCTGGTGGAAATGCACATTTCTGTTTCCTCTCTGAGAACTTACTTCCATTCTTCTGTTATATCTCTTTGGGCTCCAATTACCTCCTCTACTTTGGTAATGAATAAATTACCACCCTCTTCTATAGTCTCATCTTAAGACCATTTGGCTCTTTGCCATTTTTATTTTCCAATTTGTATTATCAATGTTTTTGTGTCCTTTAAGAACACAACATTTGTTTTAAAGAAATCCTTTTCTTTCTCCAGATCAATTGGTCTCTCTTCCTTTATTCACTTTTCACCCTCCCAGTGCTTCCATTTTGACTTCCAGGCCTGAACATATACTTGAAACAAATATAGTTCCTACTTGATATCCTAAATAGACCTGCTTCCTAGGGAGAGAAGAATCCAGGCACAACCCTTTTTAACACTCTTCCTAGCCTTTGGAATTAAATAGCATTGCTTCTCTCTACGTTAAATCCCCATATAACAAACAAATGCATTTCTTTTTATATTTATGATTAAAATCCACCATTCTTCTGTGATTGAACATACAACTTGAGTCCTTGAAATTCCCATCAGGGCTCATATAGTCAACACGTGAGGCACCAACTTGGGACATAAATGGAAGGTGGCTCTGAATACCCATATGACTTAAAGAACTTTACCCCTTCTAGGAGTCTCTCCATAGACCCTATAAAAGGATGCAATGCAAATCAAGATTAGCCCAAATTGGGTGAAACTATTCTAATGCCACCTGTTAATCCCCAGTAAAACTGAAGGGCTAGACTCTCCCAAGCTTGTTTGGAGTACACATGGAACTTCTGCCATTAAGTTTCTTAAATTCCTCATCTGGAATTCTGGCAGAGAATAAAAGGCAGCACAGATTTTTCTATTCAATAGTGCCTCTCCCTTCTGTAGTAAGCCTATTCTTGTGAATATCTATGTGAAGCCTCAACTATATCTATGTGAATCAAGATCAGACACAGTGACCTGTACAGCCTACTTTTGCAAAGCCCTACATCTAGTACCTCTAAAAAAATAATGACTTGCCTGTGGACACTAGCTACCATAAGCTGCTAGAACTTGAAAAGGTCAAAGAACTAAAAGGCCCCAAATCACTGCAGCACTAAAGTCTGTGCCCTGGCAAACCAGATGTTCCATTTCCATCTTATTTTGGTCCCCTAGTTCCAGTCAGATTGCCTATTTCTCACGACTTAGTAGCCAATGCATATTTGCATGTGTTAGGGCTTAGGAGAACAATTGCACCCATTTCCTTTCTAAGTTCTCAACCAACTAGGTAATAGATATAAGAATCAGACCAATGAAGATCAAAATATCAGTATTTTGTTGACAAGGCTGTACCTATAGCCAAATTGGGCTTTCCAAAGCCACCCCTCCACTGCCTTTCACACCCTTCCTGATTCCTCTACTGGGATTATTCACCCATAGAATATACAAAGGAAACACTTACCTGGGAATTGCAAGGGGGCATGGCTGTTCCAAAAGTGGAGACAGAGAGAAGTACTCTTCAGACTTGCCTCTGGAAGGCAGGGCTGGGCCTCAGCAGGTGTGCTTACCATATGAAAGCTGGGATTTGAGTGGTGTGGGTACAGATAGCAGGCAAAGAAGTACAAGAGGCAGGCCTGGCCCACAGAAGGTGTGCTTACCATATGAAAGCTGGAATCTGAGTGGTGTGGGTACATATAGCAAGCCAAGAAGTTCAAAAAAGAGAAGAGAGCTTAGAGTGAGTGAGTGAGTGTGTGTTCATGATGATCCTCTTCTTTATGTCTCGATCAGAGAATACAATCTTCCTTTGGAGACAAGTGAGTAAGAGGTGCAGACAGGGGCCAAGAGTGAATTCCAACACAATTGTCTACTTGGAGGAGAATAGGAAAATAAGGACAAATAAAGATTCCTGTCCCCATAGGTGGGACAAAGCCTGTACTCTTCATTCCCTTCCAGCAGGGACAGGGGATCCCATTCCCTCATGCCCAAGGGCTGACATGGAATTCACACCCAGCCCCCAACCTATATTTCAGAAAGAATTTGATAAATAGATTCTGTTACTAGGTCATTCCTATATCAAAACTCAGGATGGTGGGAGTAGGGCAAGGGCCAGAGATTCAGATTGACTCCACCAAACTCCAGACATATTCACTTGCTAAGGTCCATCTGACTAGCAAAAAGAAGCAAAAGAAACACTAATAAAACTAGGAAGGCCCTTCCTTTCAAGGCATTTCACTAATAAAGTCCTCAAGAGCTCTCTGGCTGCTAGAGTGAAAAGGGTAAAACAATACCCAAGGCCAAGAAAGACCAGCCTACAAATATTGCTCCCATTATCTGTCTCCCTTCCCACCACCCCAAGTCCTTGGAAAAGTCAGTGAAAGACACGCCGCATTTAGACTGTCAGAAGCCAATCCCAGACAAAAGTCCCCAAAGTACAAGAACTCAAATAAGGACACTACTGGGGAGATTGAAAATCAAACATTATTTATCAGATGGTGATAGGAAACATCACGCTTTCTTGAGCTCAATTCCAGAATGGTCAGTGGGAGTTTCTTTCACGTTAACTTCATTGGTCCACCTACCCAATGGCAGCTCTTCTACTGAAGGGGACAAAGGAGAAATCATAGTCCTCAAGGGGCCCCCAGAGTGCCCTTCTTATCAAGTCCCAGCTGAGGAGACAAAACAAGCAAACGAAGAACTTCCCACCACCAAAACCGCCTTCACAACTGGGGGCCTCCTCTTCCCACATGTAACTCAAGGAGAGCTCCACTCACCCTGCTTAGTCCTCAACAGGGAAACATTGTACTTCTTTATACCCTTTGGGTCCTTCCTAAATACCTTTCCTTCACTTAGTGTAGTGAGCACTTAATAGAGTCCCTGTGTTCATATCACTTACTCTCTCAAGGAAGCTAGAGTGCCCCGGACTAGAAACCAGCATTGAAAAATAATCTACCAGATTAAAAGATAAAGGCATTCCCACTTTAAGTCCATATTGTATGGAAGGAGGGAATGTACTCAACCTGCTTAGAAAACAGCTTTCGGGTTAAACACAACAGGCAAAGGGTTTAGCGGGAACTGGACAGCTGAAGGAACATGGAAATGATAGTGAATAGGGAAGAAGGGGATCCTGGTGGCAGTAAGTAAGAGTGGTGCCCTTTGACTAAGAGCCCAGATTGGGTAACTAAGCATGACGGAAAGAGTCAGATAGAAGGCCAGATAACTAAATTTTAGTTAGGACTTTTGCCAGCAACTCAGCATGTGACTTTGAGCTTATCTAGCCTTCAGTATCTTCATCTGCAAAATAGGGGAAAGCAATCTAACTAGATGCCTTTTATGGTCCTTTGATAGTATGGCATCCTTCACAGGTATGATTGATGGACTATTACAAGATACTCAGGAGCGGGGGCCAAAGGGGACTTTACCAGAGCAGGAAATGCCTTTCAGCCTCATCTCTAATGAAAGGGTCACATTCACACATACATAAGCAGAGCGGCCGACAATTCATCATAGCAGCAGAAACACAGAGAAAAATACACACTGGTGAAGCTCAATTCCTGCACTAAGGGAGCAACACGGAGGGGCTCCAAGGTCAGAGGAGAAGGGTCCTTCCATATGACAATAACTTGCACCTTTCTGTCCCTTCCCCAAATCCAGAGCAGCTGACTTTTTGAAAGAAGCCACTCCCACTTCCCTTCCTTAAAATCACCAACTCACCTATTGCAGAAACAAAAATGCACAGATCCCAAGGGAAATAACCCACTAGCCAGCTAGAAATGAATAGAATCTACCACACCTAAGGTTACCTGGGAGTGGCAGCTGGGACCAAAAGCCCTTATTTCCCTGAACGTTAACAATGACTCTGAAAGGTCTTCATTTGGACCTGTCCCAACCACAGTCACTTGGGTTTGCCCTCTTGGTGAAGTGGGAACTCACCTGGGCCACCCTTTTATTTCTGGTGCATTTATGATTGTTTCCAAATTTTTAGACCAACCTCATTGTGAGTGAGCCAGGAAGTTACCTCCCCAAGTAGGACTCCAAATGACAGGAAAAGCTAGGACAACGACGCAAGTGCAGGGTTTCAGCCCTTGCAACAGGACCTGCAAACAGACGCGTGCCACTCCCCAAACACCAAGAAGCATCTCCCAGCCATCCATCCACATGGATTCTTACATGGCCTCTCCTAGCAGAGGTAGCTGGGGCAACTGGGGTGCGGAGGACATCGACCTCCTATCAACCTGGGATCCCTGTTTAAAAGATACTAAAAATACATTAGTAAACATCACTGTTTACAGAAATAGAAATCATTTCTGTTTCCAAAGGCCTCTCACCATCCCAGTCCTGGACATTCCCAAGACTGCCACCCCTGACACCCTCTCCAAGGTCCGCCCTGGAGGGTGGGTAAGACACCAGAGTCTTTTGAGACTGAGAGCTCCTCAGGCACCTGAGAATTCCAGTTTCACATCTCTGGTTCCCATGGAAGGGAGAATCTTCAGGACTCTGGAGAGTACGGGGGTTCATCCCTTCTTATCAGTTCCGGGGGTCTGTCTTGAGGCAATCCCCCACTTTTGGATGATATACGTGTTGTAAGAATTCCTGCTATTTTCGGGCCCCCAGTCCCTCCCCAGAGTCCAACATGCCTGCCTTGACCCCCTCCAACCGCCACCCGCCAAAGCGGAGAAGCCAGTCTGTGCCTTGATATCATCACTCAGGGAAAGAGGGATGGGCAGAGAAAAAGCAAGGACAGTGGCCTGGGGAATCATCCTTGAGGGAACGACTAACAGCAGTGACTGTCAGACAAGCTGGTGGTGAAGCTGGGCACCTGCCCGGGGACGGAGCCGGAGCTGTCCACCAGGTTGGCGGGTTGCGGGTCGACGCGGGGCGTGCGACGGCGCCCCCTGTACTCGATCATATCAGGATGGTAGGATGGGTGGCGGCGGGCGTGCTTGGTCAGGTGGTCGCTCCGAGAGAACTGCTTGGGGCAGAGTGGGCAGGAGAAGCGTTTCTCGCCCGTGTGCGTCCTGTAGTGGCGGGCCAGCTCGTCGGAGCGCGTAAACTTCTTGTCGCAGTCGAGCCAGTCGCAGGAGAACGGGCGCTCACCCGTGTGGGTGCGCTGGTGGGACTTCAGATGTGATGACTTGTAATAGGCTTTGTTGCAGCCCGGGAAGGGGCAGCGATGGCGCTTGGCAGCAGGTGTTACTGGCCTCCGACGGGGGCCTGGACCCGTGACGGGGGCGGGGCGGCCCCAGGGGCCACGCCAGACACCGCGCCAGGGTGGGCAGACGCTCCCGGGACGGCTGGCGCGCCAGGGACCTCGAGCGCGCCGGAGGAGTGCATGGGTCCCGAGACCTCGGCTGCGCTGGAGGCCGGGGCTGGCTGGGAGCCCAGGGTCGGGCCGGAGCACGGGGTCGGGTCGGAGGAGCCGGACGAGTCGCGCAGAACTTCCCCGGAGTACTCTCCGAAGCCCCCACCAGAGCCGCCGCGCAA
>NW_011495080.1:6771065-6771193 GCF_000754665.1 Bison bison bison | reverse complement strand
GCCCCGCCTGACGCGCCCCTGACGCACCGGAGCCCGCGGGGGTGGCGGGACCCGCCCCGGCCGGCAGGACACCCCTCGGAACGCGCGACCCACCGGGGCTAAGTCATTCCTAACAGCCTAAGAAATTA
>NW_011495080.1:6758611-6770965 GCF_000754665.1 Bison bison bison | reverse complement strand
CTTGTCTTCGCATTCTTGCCTCTGCCGGCGAGCCAGGTAATTTTAATAAAGAGAAAACTCCCCGATCGTAACTTCTGGGCAGCCTGCCGGCTTCGCCCCCCCTTCGCCCGCTGGTCCTCCGCCAGCTGGGTGTCCGGCGGAGTCCGCGAAACTTTTTTTTTAAGGGGAAAAAATGCTTATACCTGACATGTCTTTCGATTCATAATTACGATTGTTAGTAAAGCGGGCTGGGATTACGTTTCACTTCTGTTACCGCTCTCCGATCAGATTTAAAATATCCCCGAGTCTTCACCAAAAAAAAAAAGTTTTCTCATCTAACAGTCCCGCTGTCAACCCAGGGTCCGTACCAATTCCCTAAATAGAGCCGCTACGTAGCCATTAATTAATTTTCGAACCAGAAACATTTTTAACCTTGAAAAAAGCAAAGAATCCTCTCATGGTTGAAATTGAAACTTAAAATCCTTTGAGTAACGATTTAACCATTCAGCCAACGAAAGAAAAATGCATGTTTAAACTGCATTAACCTGTCACAGGCATACAAACAAATTTCCACGCTGAAATATAAATTATAGACTAGCAGCGAGATAAACACATTAAAATGGACTCCCACAATTTTAATAATAGAAAGTCACGTTTCCAATTAGGCAGCGTCTTTTATTTTTCTCTTGACAAAAATTAAAAATAAGAAAACGCAGCAAATTATATAGAATTGCTCATATGGTGTTTTGTGATTGTAGAGCTTTTTCTTTTTATATAGTCAGATATATGTGTGTGTGTATGTTTACATTTCTTCGCTGCTTTCATTTTTTTCCTCCTTTGACTTAAAAAAAAATTAAAAACACACAGAAAAGCAAACAGGATAATTTCTAAAAATAGCCATAGCGTGGTTTTTGATGTATACAAGCTTTACTTATATATATTTGAATTATGTGCAGTTTATTTGCAGTTCTTTAATACTTTTCTTTTTCTTTTGAAAATTAAAAATGCAGATACCTCAAGAATAACAAACATTAATGTATATACTTCCTAAGGATAATCAAACGTGAAATATTTGTCACATTTGCTTCAGGCTTTTTATTTAGATTAAAGATTCCAGATAGAGCTGACTGTCACCTTATTTCCCTCCCCAGTTTCATTCACCTTTCTCTCTTCTTACTTGCCTAGGTAATCAGTGTCATAAAGTGTGTATGCTTGCAGTACTGTTATTATTCTTTATTACCTAATTATCTCTATATATCTACATGTAAATATATATGTCTATGCTTATATGTTTTAAGTTTTCTTTATAAATGGTACAGCAAAATGTACATATTATTTTGCAACTTACTTTTCCCCCTCAATATGATTTTGAAAACTATCCATGTTGACACTTACAGAATCTACTTTATTCATTTCAGTAGTTTTATGATCCTGTCAGCTTTATTATTTTTATGGAGATTCTGTTCTAAAACAGATAATTATTATAAAGCTGCTTGCTTTAAAATTTTAGACAATTAACTCTCACTCTACACATATTAAGATTGTATCAGAATTCTTCACTAGCTGTTTTTAAAAAAATATTATTATTTAGAAAAAAATCTAAAACATTTTTAAAATGCAGAGAGATATTACAGGCACCCATGTACCTGTCTCATATAACTAGTATATGTCAGCATTTTGCCATACCTGCTTCAGGTCTGTTTTTAATTGAGCTGTTCATCATTTCTGATAAAATTGAAGTCCCTTTGTACTCTTCCCCAAAACCATTCTACACCCTTTTCTCCAAGGCAAGTACTACCATGAATTTGGTAACTTTCCTCTAGGTTTATACTTTCACTATATATGAACCCATACAAGCACAGAGTATTGCTTTGATTTTTAAAATGCACATGTGTGGTGTTAGAGTGTACATATTCTGTGACTTGTTTTGTTTTTCCTTCGTGGTATGTTTTCATCCTTTCTCACCATGTTGATAAATATAAATCCTGTTAATTCATTTTAGTTGCTATATTATAGATCCATGTATATGAATATGTTGGGTTTATTCATTCCCCTATTAATGAATATTGAAACTGCTGCAAATATTTTGGTATTAACAGCAATGCTCTTATGAACATATGTTCCTGTGTCCCTTGCATACCTGCGAGAATTTCTGTGTCTTTCTAATGGGGAATTGCTAGGTTACATACACATTTTCAGTTTATTAGAGACTGCCAAATATTTTTTCAATTTACACAAGTATCAGCAGTCTATGAGAGTTCCTGTTTCCCTCACATGACCTTCAACACTTTTTAAATTCAGACTTTTCTTATTTCTGACAATTAGATATTTTTTTTAAAACTCAGAATCTTATTGTTAATTTAAATTTCCCTCACTGCCAATGAGGTTGAGTATTTTTTCAGATATTTACTGGCTATTAAGGTTTCTGAGTGTGTGGTTTGTTTTTTCACAGTCCTCATCTATTTATCCAATGGGCTGTGAATGTTTTCATCTTCCCCGCTCTTGGTTTGTAGCAGTTCACATATACAACATTATATTGCCTCATTCTGTGACTCATTTAACATTTGATAACTTTTGAACTATAGAAAATTTAAAATGTGGTCATAGTCACTGATCTTTAGAGTTTGTGTCATTTGTGTCGTGTTAAAGACACCTCTCCACAGGTGATGCTACAAAGATACCCTCCTAAGTTTTTTCCCTTAATGTTTTAAGTTTTGTTTTCCACACTTGTAAAATGGATCCATCAGAGATTTATTTTTTGAATGGTGTAAAGTAGGAATTTAATTTTCTTCTCCCTGTTTCCATATGGAAAACTGTTATCATGACTTGATTTACTAAACAGTCTTTCATTCTTTCTCTAATGGGTAATGCCACTGTGATTATAAATTAAATTTCTGTATATTCATGGATAGATTTCTACTTTGTCCTTTTCTATTGGCCAAACCAATTCTGAGCCAGTACCACATATTTTTAATTATTATGGTTTTATAATAAATCTTCACCTGTAGAAGTGCATTTACCTATTTGTTCATTAAAAAAAGCTGTAACAGGTATTTTTGGACCTCTGCTTTCCTATACTAACTTTAGTATCAGTTGATCAATTTCTGTTGACAAACCTTTCTGGTATTTTGGTCAGTTAAATTTTCAGGTTAAATTTTGAGAGATATGACATTTTTATAAAATTGAGTCATCCAGTATATTAATATTATTCTGATTTCCTCATATCCTTCTGTAACATTTTATACTTTTGTGTTTAAAACTCTTGTACTTATTAGATTTATTCCTAGGTATCTTACTATTTTGTTGCTTTTAGAAGTGGGATCCTTTAAAATTTTTTTAATGGGTTACTGCTGCTACTGGGAATTGTTACTGATTTTAGAATAATCCTCTTTTTTTTTTTTTTGCCATGCTGCGTGGCTGGTGGGATCTTAATTCTCCAACCAGGGATTGAACCCCAGCCCTTGGCAGTGAGAGGGTGGCATCCTAATCTCTGGATTGTTTCAGCAAATATGCTTAACTTTCTTATTAAAGTTTATTTGCAAATTCTCTTTTATTTTTATGTAGATAATATTATCTCTGAATAATACTCATAATACTTTCTCCTTTTCTTATCTCACTGAATGGACGGGGACCTCCAATATAATATCAAATAGTAAGCAGGATTTTCCTATTTCTATCTCATTGAGAATGTTTCTAGTGTGTCATCATTATTTATGATAGTTGCTGTAAGTTTTGAATAGAAACTCTTTATCAGGTTAGGGAGTCCTTTTCTCTCCCAGCTGAGTTTAAAGAAGGAATATTTTTAAACAATGAAATGAATATTGAATATTATTAAGTGCTTTTTCTAAAACTTTTGAGATGGTAATTGGTTTTGTCTGATATATTAAAGTAATGGATAACTTTGATAGGTTTTTCTACCATGGATTTATCCTTGCATTCATTGACATAAATCTTGCTTTGCCATGATGTACTGTTATTTTTTAATATACTACTTATGCAGTTTGCAAGTGCTTTTTTATTTTAGCATCTATGTTCATAACTGATGCTGGCTTATAATTTTCTTTTCCTGTGCTACCTTTGTCCGTGTTTATACTACTCTCATGAAATGCATTTAGATGTTTTTCTGTTATCTGTAACAATTTGTATATAATAGGTTCTATTTGTTTCTTGAATGTTTGGTACATCTCATCTGTGAAACCATCATATTTTGAAAATTTAGTTAAGTTTCTCTCATGATTATTAGTTTATTTGGATTTTCAGTATCTTCTTGAGTCAACTTTGGAAATTCACATCTTTCCTTTAAAAATTAGATATTACAATCAAGCCTCTAAAATTTTGGTATGTGATTCATAACATTCCCTCATTATTGAAAAATTCTCTATGGTATCTGTAGTTATATCCTCCTTTTCATTCCTGATATATATTTGTGAATTCTCTGTTCTTTTTTGTCTCAGCAGAGGGTTTGTCTACACTTTAAGACAAACCTGTACAAGTTTGTCTGTAGTCTTTTAAAAAATTGCCAGCTTTTGCTGATCATATCTGTTTCTTTTAAAATATATATTTGTTTAATTGCTGTGTTTATTTTTATTAATCTCTCATTCTTTTTGTCTAGTTTAGCATATTACATCTTCTTTTTTAAAAAAATAAAAAGTGTTTCAACTGAAATACCTAACACATTAATTTCCAATCTTTCTTATTTTCGAAAACATAACTTATGGCTATAAATTTCCATTGAAGAGAAGTTTCTTATGTCTTGTCTTTACTCCACAGGTTTCAAAATAGTGCTTTCATTGACATTCAGTTTTACATCATAATTCTGTTGTGATTTCTTAGCTGTTGAATTTTCAGAAGGGTGCTTTCTGTAGATGACAGGATCCTTCCTACCAACAGTGCAGAAAAAGTAACATTTACTTTTGTGTAGGTGATCACCTAAGGGAAGCTCTTTCTGGAACAAAAAGAAGGTGCCTCTGTGTTGAAGGTAAGTATTTGCTCATGTTTTTTCTTCGTTTGTGGATGTGGTGCTGATATTGCAGTTTGTCTAGGTGGCGCTCTTGGATTTTGGAAAAGAGGTACAAACGAGGGTCTTGGGGCTGGGGCGCCAGTACTGGTTTAGAGGTTGCTGAAGGAGCTCTTCCAGTTCCAGTGGAAAACACACAGTCTTCAACTGCTGGGAAGGGTCTCCTAAAAGATTTCTTTGTATGAAAAGAAGCAGAATTGGAGGAAATTACAGGGAAGAGACGCTTTATACGTAGATAGTTTCTCTGGATAGAGAGGGGAGTTTTCTGGTTGTTTCTTGGGACTGAGTTGTTTGAGTTTGTTTCTTGGGATTGATTGACTCTGGTTGTTTCTCTGAATAATGGACAGGGCAGCGGTTGTTTAACTTGATGAGAAAACTTGGGGTTTTGGTGTAACTGGTGTTCTATCTCTTGAGCTAATCTGTAACCAGTGCATCTTGTGTAGCCTCTTAAGAATTCACTCTGGATGCATAATGGAGGATTATTTGAAATGGAAAGTAGAATAAGAGTAATTTCTCAATGTAGTGTTTACTGTGACTTGAAATAAATGTTACAAAAATGATCTCTCTCCCAAGCTTATTCAGAAGCTTCCAAGAGCAACATCAAAAAGATGTTCCTGAAAGCCTAGAGAGATTGACCTGCCCAGCCCTTTGGTGATAAGTGATTCAAAGGAGGCACATAGTAGGCATCCTCTAAATATATATGGAACAAATGAATAGGAATATATAAACTGACAGATTAGTATCGCTATTCATTCATGCTTACCAGTCTCAAGTAGACATTTAACATTCCCAGAAATATTGCAAACCCATTTGTATCTGTGCTGGTCTCCTTCCCGCCTTTTGGCAAAGTCCAGTCCATTCTCATTAATTCTAGCCCCATGACTTCTTGTTTCTCAAGGTCTACAGTCCACAATGTACCTTCTCTCTCTCCATCACATTCTCTCTCTCCTTCTCTGCCAAATAATTTCAATCAACATTCAATAATGAGCCATTATAATAGCTCCAATTAAAAAAAACTCCCCCCTCAACTGTCCATCTCCTCTAGCTGCTGTCACATAGCCACATTCCCCTCTAAAGCCAAATTTCTCAAGAGATGGATAGCTTATCTGTTCTCTTGCACCATTTCCACACCCTCATGTGTTATTATTCAAATCACTCCAATATTTAGCCCTTACTTTGCCATAGAAATTCTTCTTGTTAAGATCAATACTGATGGACGACGGTGTGAATGTACTTCATGCCACGGAACTGAACACCAAAGAGTGGTTAAAAATGGTACATTTCCTGTTATGTTTGTTTTACCACAATAAAAAGTGCTTCTCTCAAAGAGAAAACAAGATCAACATTGACCTCCTCATTGCTAAATCGAATCGTCAGGTTAACAGATCTTTCAGAGCAGTTGAGTCACCCTGGAGACAGTCTTGTTCGGCTTCTGTGGCACTTCATTTTTGGGGGCTTTCTTCTGTCTTTCTAACTGTTCCTTTCCAGTGTTATTTATTCATTTATCTTCCTTTACTTAAGCTTTAAAATTTAAATTTCTACAGAATTCTATACAAATCCCTCTTCTGTTAATTCTACACATTCTCTAGGTACTTGTTAACATTTTCCACGACTTAAGTACACCTGTATACTGACAGTTTATGAAATTATAATCTTTACACCAGATATATTTTCCAGAGATGTCAGGTAGTTTTATATCCATGTGACTACTTGATAACGCCCCAACCCTCCTGTGATGTCTCAAACTTAATATATTCAAAAGCTGACTTCTTCTTACCCCTAAATCTAATCTTCCTGTGTTTTTCCCTGTCTCAGCAAATAGCCATTTCATACATCCTGTGCCTCAAGCCAGGAAACTGGGTGTTATTCTTGACACCTTCCTCTCCATCACCTCTCCCCCATTTAATTCATCTTCATGTTTAGTTAATTCTGTCTTCAAAATGTATCTTGACCATTCACTTTTCTGTTTTCCCTGCCAGTGCCCTAATCCAAACCACTGTCATCTTTTGGTCTAATTACTGTAATAGTGTAACATATTCGTGGGTTCTGGGGGTTAGGGGCGCCCTTATCCTGCCAATACAAGACTGTTGCAGAGTAAATGAAGAGGAAGAGATAGTAAGAGCATTGGAAGAGTTAAATGAGTTCAGAGATCTGGGTGAGTGGGAAGGCTGATCATGTAGAACCTTGAAAACCAATAATAAAGAATGATATGGAAAGTTTTAGGGAGGATTTTGAGCAGTGATATAATTTGAATTACTCTTTAGAGGTTTACCCTGTTTGCTATGTGGAGAACAGACTAGAGTGGAAGCAGGTGATGGGTTCGTTAGCCACTATAGAAACCCAAGCCAAAGGTGACGTGCCACCAGAGTGGGGCAGTGAAGGTGGTGAGATGTGGCCTGAGTCTGGATGTCGTCTGCAGAACAGTGCAAGATGTGTGCTTGCTGACCTGTTGGATATAGGGCAGGAGAGACACTGAGGACTCACAAACGACTCTTTAAGATTTCAGTCCAGCAGCGGGAAGAATATACTTTGTATTTTGAGATGAGGAAGACTTTAGAGGAAGCAAGATGTAGGAGGTGGGAAGGGAGTCTGTATTTGGAGACTTTGACGTGCCTTGTAGACATGCTGGGGATGCTGAGCAGGCATTTGGATCTATGAGTCTGATGCTTTTGCAGTTTGCAGTTTGTTCTGCGTGCCTGACTGGGCAACAGGATTAAAAGGGTCTTTTTTAAAGTGCTACGTATTTTTTATGGGCTTCCCTGGTGGCTCAGATGGCAAAGAATCCTCCTGAAATGCAGGAGACCTGGGTTCAATCACTGAGTCAGGAAGATTCCCCCAGAGAAGGGAATGGCTACCCGCTCCAGTATTTTTGCCTGGAGAATTTCATGGACAGAGGAGCCTGGTGGGCTACAGTCCATGGGGTCACTGAGAATTGGGCACGACTGAAGCAACTTATGCATGCAAGCATATATTTTTATGTGGATGTTTTTGGAGGATAGGGATTCTAACTTTTGGTAGAGTTTCTCAAATGCCATATATAATTCTTTTGTTTAATATTTTAGTATAATGATAATTCATTATCTAAATATTTTTAAATTTACAGTTTATATTAACCTATAAACATTGAATACTTTCTATTTCATATAATCTCATAATTTAAATATAATTCTTCAGATTCAATTTCAATTCTGAATAAAACTCCTATGTTCCTAGCTGTCAGTTTCTTTTGGATCCAGCTGAACTTCTCTCATGCTACATTCAGGCTCATGTTAATTTACAAGCCTAAGCAAAGCAAAAATTCATGACCTTATGAAAATCGAGTGAGCCTTTATTTGACTAATTTCAAATACTTTTCAGTGCCTGTACTGTTACGGGCTTTCAAAAATAATTATTGACAGGAAGAGTTAGCACATGGTAAATTATCAGTAAATATTTTTACATAATGAGACTGAGCAAAGGCTTGACTGAGTTGTCTATATTGAGACAGAAAAAAGTAGGTGAAGGTTTTATAATATGATGGCCCAGCAGTTCAGCAATATGTAGGGGGTCGAACAAGTCAGATTCAAATCTCAGCATAGGACCTTCCCTTTTCACATGGAGGAATATAAGTTGGTGCAGCTATTTAACAATAATTTGTAAAGATGACACTGTACATACCCTGTAACTTAGAAATATCATGCCTTGGTAGATATTTAGAGAAACTCTGATTGTTAGCCCTAGAAGATGGCTACAGGTATATTCAGTGGAACATTTGCCACAAATTTTTGAAGCAATCTAAATATTGATAAAAATGCAAGGCAGTACTATACACTAGTAAAAATAAATGATGAACAACAACAACAAAAACCCCAGCTAGCTCACAGATAATGTTTTATGCTCAGTAAATAGGGCAGGAAAAAAACCCCCAAGATTTTAGAAGAATTTGTCTAATATGATAGCATGTACGTGGCCTGGGGGCTACAGCCCATGGGGTTAGAGAGTCAGACACGACTGAGCAATTGACACACGTGTGAAGATTAAGTACATGGGACTTATTATTAAATTAGCAGATTACAGCTGTTAATAGCACAAACTGCGGCCAGGCTCTCAGGCATTGGTTGCTGTCGCTTAGCTTATCAGCTATGAGACTTAATTAAATTACTTCTCATTTATAAAAAGGAGATAATAATAGTACCTGCTACCTTGGGCTGTAGTGACAACAAGTTATTATATGTAAGGTGATCAGACCATCCATAGGCAGATAGTAAGCACTATATAAGTTATTAATTTTTTAATTCACATATTAGCCATCATATATATCCATATATCAAAAATAAAATCTGTGAATGGGTATGATAAACACATTTTAGATAAACACATTAAACACATCTCTGGTGTGAAAGGAAAGGGAATGAGATTTCAACAGATTCTTTAGTGTTTTATTTACTTTTTAAGAAACTTAAGTAAGGCAAAATGGTAAGATCTGTCAGTATGGATGGTGGGTACAATCGTGTTTGCTGTGTTATTTATCCTCTATACTTTTCTATGTGCATGAAATATTCCATTTCAAAAAATCCCAGTAGAGAGCCTGGGACATGACATGCACAAAAACTTCTTGCTGAACGAGTGAGTGGTTGAGAAGTGGGCGGCGAAGCGGCCCAGAGAGCATTCAGGTGAACTTCCCTTGTGGTGTACTTTCTAGTCCCTGAGGAGGAGGACAGTGGGTATGTGGCCACCGCGTCAAAGCTTCTCTCCAGCAACAGTGAGACAGTAGAGCAAAGCTTTCAAGGTTCTGAGGGAAAATGATTTTCAACTGAGAATTCTGTATGCGGGTAAACCTACCATTCAAGTGTGAGAGCACAATAAAAACACTTTCAGGAATGGAAGGGTTCAGAAAATATGCCATTCAAGTACCCTCTCTGGAAAAATAGTTAAATAGTGTATTTCTGGGAAAATGAAAAACAAATCAAAGGGGAAGGTGTGGTGAACACAAAATCTGGTGACAAAATACGGCAAAACTTGTTTAAAATCACTGTTGATCGAGGAGAGTGAGGAAAGAGAATGAGTGCATAATCTGGAATTAAAATCCCTAATAACCTTTACTTGGGAGGTAGCAGGGCAAAGGAGAGAAGTAAAAGCATGAAGAGGCTCTTGACTTGTTTGGAGAGAAGCTAGTTATACCCAGTAATTGAAAATATTGATTTTATAAAATAAGTTTAATATATGCTTCAAAAATAGAGTAACCGCTGGAAAAGTTGAAACAGGATGTCTAACTTCCTAGCCATTAAAAAATATTAAATAGGAAAACATCATCCTTTCAACAGAAGGGGAAATGAGAAAAAAGGAGAAATAATAACAAAGTATTATAAACAGAATACACAGAAGATGCACAAATTAGTCCATAATCACAATGTGAATGGATTTAGTAACCGTGTGAAAAGACAGAGTCCCTCAGATTGGAAAAGAAAGAAAAGACCTCAAGCCCTAAAGACCTATATGCTGCCTACCTAAACACCTAAAACAAAATGACCCAAGAATTTAGATTGAGTAATAGATGCAACACAGAAAACCAAATTTACATTTCAAGTATGAAAAAAAAGAATTGGGAGGCTCAATTTTTAAGAAGCTTTATACTTAAGAAATAATGGGGAGATAGACACATTTTAAAAACTTCATGGAATATTTACAAAGAAAATTGCAGTAGATTCAAAAAAGTAGAAGTCATTCAGCTTAACATTTTATGTTAAGCATTCAGACTTAAACATATATATAAAATTATTGTTTAACAACAACAAAAATAGTAAACATGACAGACAAAACACGATCCCCATAAAAATGAGAAAGCGCACTTCTAATTAACTTGGATTAAAGAGGAATTAAAATTGAAATTACAGACTACTTGGAAATGAACAAATGAGCACATTACATTTCGAGATCTGTAAGTGCTGCCAAAGTGGTCCAAATGGAAAGATTTGCAGCTTCAAGTGTTTGTAGAAAAAAGAAATTGTGAAAATAAACAAACTAAGCATTTAACTCAAGAGCTAGAAAAAGAACAGGAAAAATAAACCCCAAGAAGTAAAACAAAAGAGAATAAGAATAGAAATAGAAATTAATGGAATTTTTAAATAATTGGACTTCACTACGAAAGCCCATTACCACTCTTTGTGAAGACAGATATAAATAATGTAAGGAACAAGAAATGTGGAAAAAACTAATTGCTATGTATAATTTTAAACAAATACAATGTAAAATTAAGATGACATTTTTGATCCATGAAAGTACAAATCACTAAAGCTGGTTCAACAAGAAAGAGAAAATTTGTGGACTATCACCTAAAATAAATAGAAAAGTAATTTAAAATTTACCCCTTCCTCCACCAAAAAAGCACCAGACCCAAGCAGTTTTGCAATTTAGAGCTACTAAAACGAAAAAGCAGATATTTCCCATGTTGTATGTATATGATTCTAGCCCATTGAACAGATTGGAAGCTTTCCAGTTTATTTAAGAGAGGGGTACTATCCCAGTTCTGAAATCAGATGAACATAGCTCTAAAAAAAGTTGATCTCACTTATGAACATAAATACAACTTTTCTAAATAAATTGTTAGCATTTCAAATCTAGCAGGGTAGACACAGACAGATTTACTGTCTACTGTGTCTTTTCTAGTACTGCTTCCCTCGTGGCTCAGATAGTAAAGAATCTGCTTGCAATGTGGGAGACCTGGGTTTGATCCCTGGGTCAGGAAGATCCCCTGGGGAAGGGAATGGCTACCCACTCCAGTGTTCTTGCCTGGAAAATTCCATGGACAGAGGAGCTTGGCAGGCTACACTCCATGGGATCACAAAGAGTCAGACATAACTGAGTGACCAACATTGCATCTTGTCCAAATTGAGCTACCCCAGGAGAGAACGAGAGCTTCCCAGGTGGCAGTAGCAGTAAAGAATCTGTATGCCAGTGCAGGAGACTCAGGTTTGATCCTGGTTGGGAAGATCCCCTGGAGTAGGAAATGGCAACCCACTCCAGTATTCTTGCCTGGAAAATTCCATGAACGGAGGAACCAGGCAGGCTATAGTCCATGGGGCTGCAAAGAGTCGGACCCGACTGAGTGACTGAGCACCACCAGGGGAGGAAGAATAGTTAGAAAGTAAAAACTACATTAATAGAAATCATTGTATTCGATGAGGAGAAAAAGAAGATGACTATCTCAACAAGTGCCCAAAAAAAGAGTAGTTGATAAAATGGAATACATGTAGTTTAAAATGGAGATCTTAGTAAACAGGTCATAGAGGAAAATGTCCTATATTTGAAAAGGTGTCTCTACTAAAAATCTACAACAAACATAATGCTTAATTCATGAAATAATAGAAGCATGCCCATCA
>NW_011495080.1:6743969-6758511 GCF_000754665.1 Bison bison bison | reverse complement strand
AAAATGAGGAAGAATCCAAGTGTAGCCCCTGCCATTACTATGTAGCATTGAACTTGAGGTCCCCATTCAATGCAGTAATGAAAAAGAGATGGGGCCAGAAATAAGATATATAAATATTGGAAAGGAAGATACAAAACTATTACTTTTGGCAAATATTTCCATCTACTTGGAAAAATCAAAAAATGTCAGAAACTACAGATAGTAAGATATCGGTAAGGTGAGTATATAAAGATCTTCATGAAGGAAAGTATATAAAAGAATAAAGTTCACAAATGAAGGCCTGAATAAATGGAGAAATACATCTGTTTCTTATCAGAAAATCTCAGTGCTATAAGGTAATTATTCCACCAAATTTATAAATTTAATGCTTTCCCAAACAATATATCAACAAGTTTCTGACGTAATTTGGCAAACTGATTGAGATTCATTGGAAGAGTAAAATAAAATGGCAGGAATAACATTTTTCTAGCAGATATGAAAATGTATCAAATTTAGTAATTAATTCAGTGTAGACTGGCATAAGCGTAGACCAATAAATTGATGAAACAAAAGAGATGGTCCAGAGGTATTATGAGAGTTCAATGTATGATAAAAGTGACATTTCAAATGAGTGGGGAAATTATAGGCAATTTCAATAATTGTTTCAATAATTAGTCGTTTGGAGCAAAATAAAGTTCAGTCACTTCCACATACAGTATAAAAAATAAATACTAGGTGGATTAGAGATCTCAGCATAAAAATAAAATTTAAGTTGCTGGGATAAACATCTCAATAGATGTAGAATAAATTCTTAACAAAAGTAAAAATCCACTGGTGATTAAAAACTCTTTAAAAACTGGCAATAGTAAGGAATGTCCTTAATTTGATAAAGGGCACCTAACAAAAAACCCTACATTGGACTTGATGATGGAAGACCAAATGATTTTCCTGAGATTGAAAACAAGCCAAGGATGTTTACTCTCTTAATTCTATTCAGCATTATACCGGAGGACTTAGTGTAATAAGGCAAGGAAAAGCCATACAGCTTGGGCAGGAAGAAATAAAACTATTTTCAGACATGATTGTCTGTTTAGAAAAGTCAAAGGAATTTACCGAAAAGTCACTTGAACTAATGAGTAATTTTGGTAAGGTTGCAGGACACAAAAATCAATAGTTTTATATACTAACAATCAACAATTAAAAATAAAAAATTTAAAAATTATTATTTACCACCAAAAAATTACCATTTTAGTATCCGCCAGTGAAATATTTACTATACGTTAAAAAAATATGCCTTTTCTGTATACTTAAAACTATAAAATGGTGATGAAAGACAGCAAATATATAAATAAAGAGAGAGACATACTTTCTACATGGATTGGGGGACTCAATATTGGGAGGATGTTAATTCTTCCAAAACTGATTAATAGATTTAATACAAGCCTAATCAAAATCCTAGTAGGATTATTATTTTTGTTAGATACTGTATCTAAAACTGTTACAGAAAGACAAAGAAACTAAAATAACCAAGATGGTTTTGGTAAAGAAGAGCAAAGTGGGAGGGTTCACACTATCTGATTCCAAGAGTTATAAAACTACAGTGATTGGGAGAATGTGATGAAAAGATAGATCCAGGATTAATGGAACAGAAGAGAGATTCTAGAAATAGATCAAATTGGCCAATTGAGTTTTTGACAGGGGTGCAATGGCACCCCACTCCAGTACTCTTGCCTGGAAAATCCCATGGATGGAGGAGCCTGGTAAGCTGCAGTCCATGGGGTTGCAAAGAGTTGGACACGACTGAGTGACTTCACTTTCACTTTTCACTTTCATGCATTGGAGAAGGAAATGGCAACCCACTCCAGTGTTCTTGCCTGGAGAATCCCAGGGACGGGGGAGCCTGGTGGGCTGCCGTCTATGGGGTCGCATAGAGTTGGACACGATTGAAGTGACTTAGCAGTAGCAGCAGCAGCAAACACAAAACAATAGAGAAATAATAGTATTTTCGATGGTTGGTGATCAAACAATTAAAATCCATATACAAAAACTCAATCCAGACCTTTCACTTGATACAAAATTAATAAAAAATGGATTATAGACCCAAATGTAAAATTCAAAACCATAAGATTTCTGGAAAAGCAAAATCTTTGTGAACTTTGGGTTAGGCAAAGATTTCTTAGATACAATCAATAACCAAAAGCATAAGCCATGAGGAAAAAAATTGTAAATTAGACTTCATCAAAATGAAATCTTTGCAGAAGACACAATGAAAAGAATGAGAAAGCAAGCCACAGACTGGGAGAAATATTTGCATATTACATATCTCACAAAGGGCCTGTATTGAAAAAATATAAAGAACTTTTGAAATTCAATACTAAAAAATAAGCAACCCAATATTTTAAATAGACAAAAGATTTAAGGAGACATTTCACCAAAGAAGACAAATATAACAAAGATGCTCAGCGTCATTGTTAGGGAAATGCAAATTAAAGCTACAATGAGGTACCATTATATATTTATTGAAAGAAAAAGAAAGAAGTTGCTCAGTTGTGTCCGACTCTTTGTGACCCCATGAACTGTAGCCTATCAGGCTCCTCTGTCCATGGGATTTTCCAGGCAAGAGTGCTGGAGTGGATTGCCATTTCCTTCTCCAGGGGATTGTCCCGACCTAGGAATCGAACCCGGGTCTCCCGCATTGCAGGCAGACGCTTTACTGTCTGAGCCACCAGGGAAGCCCCTGTATATTTATTAGAATGTTTTTTTAAAAACCTGACAATACTAAGGGCAGAGCAACTGGAACTCTCCTCAAACACTGCAGGTGAGAGTGCAAAATAGTCATTTTGGAAGACAGTTTGATAACTTACAAAGTTAAGCCTACACATACCATGAGTGCATGTGTGCTGAGTCACTTCAGTTGTGTCCGACTCTTTGTGACCCTACGGACTGTAGCCCACCAGGCTCCTTTGTCTATGGGATTCTCCAGGCAAGAATACTGGAGTGGGTTGCCATGCTCTCCTCCAGGGCTTCTTCCCAGCCCAGAGATCGAACCCACATCTCCTGAGGCTCCTGCATTGCAGGCAGATTTTTATCACTGAGGCACCAAGGAAGCCCATACATATCATATGATCCAGCAGTCCGTTTCCTGGTATTTAGCCAAGAGAGATGAAAACTTATATTGACTTCAGAGCCTTTCATAATGTTCATAATGTTTTTATTCATAATGGCCCAAACCCAGAAACAACTCACATATCCTTTGGCTGGTGAATGGATCAATAAACTGTAGTACAGTTGGCCCTATGTATCTGTGGAGTTCTACACTGGCAGATTCAACTGAGGATCAAAAACATTCGAGAAAAAGATTCCAGAAAATTTCAAAAAGTGAAGCCTGAATTGCCATGTGCTGGTAACTATATACACAGCATTTACCTTGTATTAGGTTTTATGCGCAATCTAGAGGTATTTAAAGTGTTGGAGAGGGTGTATGTAGATTATATGCAAATAGTGCAGCATTTTATGAGGTTCTTGAGCATCCCTGGATTTTGGTATGGGGGACCATCCTGGAACCAATCCCCCACTGTTACTGAGGGATGATTCCATACAAGAGAGTACTATTCAGTAAAAAAAAACCAAAACCCCAGAACAAATAGCTAATACACAGAACATGGATGAATTCCATGTGCACTATGCTCAGTGAATGAAGTCAGGTAAGAGGCTACATAAGTTATGATTCTGTTTATATGAAAAATGTTTGAAAACGCATCGATGGTTGCCATGGGGCTGGGTGTGGGAAGAAGGGAATGAATGAATTCGGGGGTTTATAGAACCATTCCATATCGTTTTTTCTGGTGGTGGTTACTTGGCTGTATGAATCTGTTTAAACTTCTGTGCAATAGGGAGGCAAGCTTTGAAGGAAAAGGCTCACAGATACGATTACTACAAAATATTAAACTTCTGTAGGACAAGCATCATCATAAACAAAGTTAAAAGTCAAGCCACAGACTTTGAGAATATATATTTTCCACACATATAGCAGACCAAGGATTAATACCTACAGATCAATATGAAAAAAAGATGAATAACGTAACAAGTGGGCAAAGAACATGGAGTTCAGACAAAGTACAGAGAGTTCATAGAAAGAACCAAATGGTCAGTAAACATGAAAAGAGTCATACCTCACTGTCACTCAGTGAGCTAGGAATTAAAGCAATGCTGTAATAGCATTTTTAGACATCAGATAAGCAGATCTTTTAAAGATTGTTAAAACCCAGAATTAGTAAGGATGTGAGGCTACAGGTAATTCCATGGAGTTTTTAAGAATATATAATGGTACAGTTTGAAGGATGATTTGGTCAGAGCTATCAAAAACTTCTAGTTCAGACAGTAAACCATCCGCCTGCAGTGCAGGAGACCCGGGTTCCATCCCTGAGTCGGGAAGATCCTCTGGAGAAGGAAATGACAACCCACTGCAGTATTCTTGCCTGGAGAATTTCATGGACAAAGGAGCCTGGTGGGCTACAGTCCATGGGGTTGCAAAGAGTCGGACACAACTGAGCAGCTAACACACACACATATTAAAAGCTTCAGTGTGTATACTTTTTGACTAAGTAGTTTCACTTCTAGGTATTAACACTATAGTAATACTTCCACAGGTGCACAGAGATGTATATAAAAGAATTTCTTTATTAGCTCCTTGTTTGTAGTAGTGAAAGATAGGAATCAATATCAATGTCTATGGGTAGAAAAATGGTTAAATAAATGAGAGTAGTCCATAGAATGGGACTTCCCCTGGTGGTCCAGTGGTTTAGATTCCAGGCTCCC
Source organism: Bison bison bison (assembly GCF_000754665.1). Lineage (NCBI taxonomy): Eukaryota > Metazoa > Chordata > Mammalia > Artiodactyla > Bovidae > Bison > Bison bison. Next base: position 6,753,714 of record NW_011495080.1, on the reverse strand, counting down.
AATACAGAGAGCCTAGGTTCAATCCCCAGTCAGGGAACCAGATCCCACATGCCACCATTAAGAGTTCACATGTTGCAACTACGCAGCAAAGATTGAAGAGACTAAGACCTAGTTCAGCCAAATAAAGATTTTTTTTAAATATGGCCTTTGAAAGTTAAAAAAATTTTTTTGTATAATGGACTTTTATGACAAATGACACATATGTAAGTACTGACATAGCACTGTATATTTATTTACAAAGAAATACAGTATTAAATGAAAAAAGCAAGTAGTAATCAATGTATGTTGTTCCTATTTGTGTGTTTTAAAAGTCTGCAAATCTGTTCACATAAACACACTCACACACGCACAGAGAAACTGGAGAATTATGCATCAGATTCTCTGTAGGAAGAGCCATGAGACTGGGGAACTCGCTTTTTACTTTACATACTTTGGTCTTTTTCCTTTTTTGTTTATTTATTTTAATTGAAGCATAGTTGATTTACAGTGTGTACAGCAAAGTGATTCAGTTATATATACCTGCTTTTAAAAAATATTCCTTTCCATTATGAACATACTTTGGTCTTACTTGAACTTTTAAATGCAAATATATTTATGTTTTACTTATATAGTTTTTTAAATTAATGAAAAATGTATAATTCAACTCTATCTATACATTTTAAATTAAGTTCAAATGAAAAACACAGAAGTATGCAGTTTCCGAGTCATGAGTGGGGAAAAAAGAGTAAACTTATTTACTGCAGTGAGAAATAAAAGGGAAAAAACCAGGAAGCATTACAAATAAAATTCTAAAATAAATCGGCAGAACAAAAATCAGGTGAAACTGTTGTCACGATGTGATAGATATGAATGGCTTTAAGATCTCTATCAGGAGACAGAAGACGCTCAGATGAAGTGGGGGTAAAAAGAAGTTTGGTCCCTAAGCTGTTTATAAATTGAATATATCAGCTAGATATCATATAATGAATATGAATAAATGAATAAACAGAAAGTGAAGATGACAGAGAAACTTGAGAAGTAATGGGATGGGCAGAAATGTCAGAGACAAATGCAATCAAAGGGAACACATCCATATGTACTAAGATTAAAACCATACAAAGTAGGATTCAGGACCAGAATATTAAATGCATCAAACGTAATTAATTTTATACTGATAAATGATTGAATGCGCTGCAAAGGCAATACAGTCAGGAATGTAAATGCCTCCAAATAGAGAACAGGTTGGTTACATTATGATACCTATTTATTTACCATGAGACTCTACATGGACAATAAAAAATACACGATGACCCCAAAATATGTTATAGATACACTGTGAAGGGAAGAAGATATTCTGTAAATACTGTATGAGCTCAGATTTGTTTAAACTTTTGTAAAAAGGAGGAAAAGGACTGGCGTCACAGCGTCAGGGCTGTCCCTTGCAAATGTGGTGTGGAGGAGGGACAAACAAGCTGTGAAGCCGTCCTGAAACAGGACACTTGACCATTCGAAGGATGTGAGCCGGTGTTCTGCCTGGGGTTGCACAGCTCTGTCTTTAAATCAGCTTTAGCCAATATGTCTCTTCCCTTTGTTTCTCAGCTTTCCAGCAGCCTGGATTTCTTGATTAAGGCCCTTAACAGGGGTGCCTGGTGATAGCTTGTAATCACTTTTCCTGAAACTGGTAGCTACTATATCGAGCCATCACTCTTCCCCTGTGGCTTGTGTGACTTTGATATTTAACTCCATTATTGATGTGGTGGGATATCCCCTGAGGGGTGCCAAGATATTAGGCGAGGCCAGATTAAGATTCCGCTTCAGTGGAAACATTTAAATGGTCATAGGAAAGTGCTATATGTCACAAGGTGGCCAAATCCAACAACAAGAACAAGATGACTGTGGGTTCCTTTGAGGACAAGTATCTATGTTAGTACCAGAGGTCTTGTTGGAATGCTTATTCTCTCCACCTCTCCTATAACATCTCCACAGCTGCTCACAGGAAATTGGGTGTTATGATGCTGGGAAGGGAATAAACTCAGAGAAAATTGAGAAGATATTGCAATGGAAGGAATGACTCAATTGATATAAGCCTAAGTGAGTGTGCACTTCTTTGGGCTAAGCTCGAGGTGGTACATTGCCTCTTCCATGATTCTGGGCAGCATTGTGAGGCCAGAAAATGTCCCTAGATCCTTTGCTGAATGACCCTGAAGCACTGAAATTTAAGAGGTGTCTTAGAACTCTAGCCACTTGGGACAGGGTAATTGAAGTTACTTGGAAGAAAATGTTTGGGGAAGAAACTGGACACTGACTGTGTCCTCCCTCATAACCTCAGAGGAAATAAGTCAGGGTTGACTTTGTGGAAACAAGGAAAAATAAATCTTTGCAATGGTGATAAAATTCTAGGGGCTGAGTGTAGAAATCTACTAACTCTGGGGGCACAGATACAGGATTGACTGAAACAAAATATTACTACTTGTGCAGAAAGCAAGGAAATGACCAGATTTCAGCGGAGAGATTTGAATGAGACATAAAAGATACAAGAGCTGAAAATCTTCTCCTGGCGCTTTCACGAATTCCATAACTTTGGACAAATCCCATAGACTGGTGGTTTTCAAAGTTAAGCCTGCACAAGAAGTGTCTGGAAGGCTTGTGAAAAAAAAAAAGACTGCTTCTCTTCCCCTTCAGATTTCTGACTCAGTATATCAGGGATGGGCCTTAGAATTAACATTGTTAACAAGTTCCCAGGTTGATGCTGCTCCTGCTGCTCTGAGAATCACACTCTAAACAGAAACTCTGGTTTAGAATCCCAATGGGCAGGCAAATAAAGTGGGTGAATGGAAGATCTGAAAAGACCCTTTCTTAATTCCAAAATTCTAGGATTCATGCATTGAAGGACTTTCTGATACAAGAGTTATTAAATAATGGACTCCTTTTTTACATTTAAGTGGGAGAAGCTGGTTGGCTGCTCAGGCAGTGACCTCAGAGGTGCTGTTCCTGACCCTGAGGTATATATCAAGTATACTTGTGCTCAGTTGCGACCCTGTGGACTGTAGCCCACCAGGCTCCTCTGTCCATCTTCCAGGCAAGAATACTGGAGTGGGTTGCCATTTCCTCCTCCAGGGGATCTTCCTGACTCAGGGATTGAACCTGCATCTCCTGCATGGCAGGCGGATTCTCTACCACTGTGCTCAAGCCTGTTCCCTAATCTGCCAAGATCAGTAGAGCCGCAAATTAAGGGATAGTGGGTGAGGGGAAATAATAGACAATCTAGAATTTTCGTAAAATTGGCTCCCAAGCCCCTTCAACATCCTGGGGAAATCCCAGTGACCTCTCCTAGGACTTATGTACATTTTAGGGACTCATTTCTCAGGACCACCTGTGGTTCTTGACGTCCTATCTCCTCTGAACTCTCATCTTTGGCGGCTGTTCCCTTCTCACTCACTGCACACGACAAGAATGTGGGTCCCTGCTTCTTTCCCTCGTTCTTCAGATACCACTCACGGGAGATGCGGGCGTAGGAGGCATCTGTTGTTTTGCGTCCCCATCTTCCTGGTCAGAGTACCCTCATCTGCTTGAGGGGAATTACCCCTCCCCTAGTGCAGAAACCATGGGGCTGTGTCGGTATCCTGTTGAGCCAGGCCAGGCAGAAGCTGGCTCCCTGGCCTTCCAATCAAGTGAAGCAGCTGCAGCTGATCTCAGGAGGGGCAGGCCGGCCAGATCCGCAGAGCTGCCTTCTAAGCCCAGATCTTTGATCTTGTTCTATATCTTTACATAAATCCTGTTTTGAAGCTACCCACATTCCTACTGGTGAAGAAAAAACACAAACTGGAAGTCTGGGATCTGGAAAGAGTTTGTATTACAGCAATACAAATAGCTTGAGATGAGATGTTATTCAGCCTTGAAATAAAACAGTCTTTTGGCCACTCGGCCACAGGACTGTGTCTCTGTCCACGTTTCTTCATGGGCTTCAGTCACCTTCCATGGGTGTCCAACACCCATCTTCCCCTTACCCTCTCCGCCCGTCTGCTTTCCCCCCCAGTGTTCATTTGCTCACTGATGTCTCCTACAGTGTAACTCTGTATCCCAGCCACACCTGTGAAGTGTCACCCTCCACATCCAAGGTCATCAGTCTATCAAGGTCTTCTCAAAGAAGACCATTGCCTCCTCAAGAGGAACCTTGGTACCTGACATTCAAATAATACATTTTTTTTTCACCCTGCAACAAAGTAAATGCCTATTATGTGCCAGGTTTTACAACTGATACATTATCTGATGCAGCAGATCATTGTTAATGTTAATTAACATTGTTAATGTTAAACCAACAAAAATAAGTCAACGAAAGACAAACTTATAAACCAAGGGGAAAATCTATTATTGTTGATAACCAACAAAGAGATTGGAACAAGGATTGCAAAACGAAGACCTGTGATCTGTGTACAATCCATGAGCTAGAACCCTTAAATTGTTTTTAATGGATTTGTAAAACAAAAGTAAGAATATAAGATAGAAACCTATGTGACTCACAGACCTAAAATAGTTAATTTACTACCTGGCCCTTTATTTTTTTTTCTAAGTTTTTTATTTTCTTTTTTGGTGTGGAAGATTTTTAAAGTCTTTATTGAATTTGCTATAGTATGATTTATGTTTTGTTTTTTGTCCACAAGGCATGTGGGAGGGATCTTAGCTCCCTAATCAGGGACTGAACCCCCTGTATTGGAAGGCAAAATCTTAACCACTGGACTACCAGGGAAGTCTCCTATCTGGCCCTTTACAGAAAATGTTGACTGACCTCCAAATCAGAATTGTTTTATAAGAAGGGGCCTGTGGCTGAAATGTACTGCCCCAGACCGTAGGCATCAGATCAGTGTCAAAGTATTTGATTTGGAGGTTATCTCTTTGGGCCACGAAGACCTTTCTGCCAGTCATCTTAGGAGGTGGCTGATTCTGTGATCAAAAGCAGGAGAGGGAGGGATGCTCTGTGGTTGCTGGGACCAACTGAGAGAGATGGGGAGGAAGAAAGGTGTGGGTAGAGGATATGGAAGACAGGCCCACCAGCCTTCATCTTTGTCACAGGTAGCAGTAGCGGGGGATACAGGGCATGAGGAGCTCTGGGATGAGGAGGATGTACCTGTGCATGGGGGAGGTGGTCCTGGCAGTCATGGGGTACCCCGATGTCTGTGAGTTCAGCAGGAGTGATGGCTTGGGGTGAGCAGTTGTGGAGACCCAGACTGGGGAACATCTGAATTCCTAAAACTCTCAGTGGGTAAGGTCAACTGGCTCTTAGACCAACAGATGCCACCCTCAGCTCCTTTGGGTCCAGACTTTACTTCTCTACTGAAATTTATATCACACCCCCCCTCCCCACAGATCCCTCTTGCTTTCTTTTTCCTCCTTGGTACATCCCTATCCAGCTGTGATGTTATTTAAGTCATGCCCTGATTTCCATTTGTCTCCTCCACCAGAATGTGAGCCTCATGAATGCAGGGTTTCTGAAGCACTGTTTTGTTCACTTCAGTATTCAACTAGTGTCCAGCGGTGCCTACCACATAGAAGGTGCTTAATAAATACTTGTTGATTGAACTGAAAGAACTCTGTTTCATTACAAATACTTACGGGAAAAGATCCCTGGAAGGGCTTAATTCCTGTTAAATTGGTCAGGTAGGGACTTGGGTCCCAAATTGAACATTAAAGGAAATATACCCTTATTCTGTATCCTAAACTGATAGTGTTAGTCGCTCAGTCGTGTCCAACTCTTTGCCACCCCACGGACTGTAGCCTGCCAGGCTCCTCCGTCCAGGGGATTTTCCAGGCAAGAGTACTGGAGTGGGTCGCCATTTCCTTCTCCAGCCTAAACTGATAAGGGGTGGCACGTTAGTTACATTGGTATCAGCTCACCAGTGCATTTTCTCCTTAGCAAAATGTTTGCATAGGATGCCAACTTACTATCAAAAGGTTACTTACTGAAACGAATCAGAATAGAGGAACCAGTGTAATCATCCCAGCTGGTGTTTTCAAGCTGTAGTGTAGGTCATGACCACTTACGTGTAATGGGAACACACTTTCCATGAGGATCAAAACACTAATGGGCTGTCGGGGGCCCTACTCTCATATGGTAACAGCCTACGCTTCCCTAGTATCTACTCTGTGCTCGCAATTTGTTGACAATTTTGGGTGTAATTTGTTGAATGAGCTTATGAGTAATGGTGACTGTTTTGTTTCTTTTCCGTGTGCCAGGTACTATTTCAGCCACTTTTCATGTATTGTCTCATTAGCAGGTGGTCCTAATTAGCATCCCCACTTTGCACATGGAGCAGCAGAGGCATTGAGAGGTTGCGTAACTTATTCAAGGTCACACCGCGAGCGGCAGAACTGAGATTTGAGTTCTAGCAGCCACTGTGCCTCTCGTGGGTACCGCTGGAGGCTGAGAAGTGCCATTCCTGACTTTCTTTCTTATGTATCGCAGCCCCTGTGACATAGCAGCTCTGCAACTAAGTAGCTCTCTCACCATTGTTGTTTTTTCTTCCTTCCTTTTTTTATTTTAAACATCAAACACATTCCAGTCACGCCTTCCTCTGGAAGCAGCTCTGTGCATCTTGAGTGGGCTTGTCTGCCCCTTAGGTCTCATTTGCAAAAGCCTGTCACTATTTAAATCATAACTGTCCCTTGTAAAAGTGGCTGCCCCCTTAATTCTACAAACAAGATCATATTTTAAGTGTATCAGGAGAGGCTTTCTATTGTACGTTTGTGTTGAAATCGTCTATAAATCTGAGAACATTTTTATAAGCACATAACTTTTGTGTTTTATATATTTGAATTTTTGCATATTAGATTTTCTTAGCATAGCATGATTCAAGGGAGAATGTCAACCTTTTCATTCAATTAAATATTTTCACACTCCTTTACTGATTAGAACTGAGCTGGCTAATTAGAGAGAAATGAGCTTAAACATGAGCTTACTTGCCTGTTGTGGAGGCAAGACACAGACACAGAATACAATTTGGTAACAAATAAGCCTGCTTTTGATCAGTGTCAGATTGAATGGAGCAGATATTAAGTACAGTGAATTTGAATAAGATGGGGTATCTTGGGACTGTCTAATCACAGAAGACACATTTCACTGTTAGGAATGGTTTAAATTCAGTCCCCTTGGGTGGGTTCGATAATGCGGTCTGGAAGATTTCTCAGATTTGAACAGCTTTGTTTATTAAAGAAAAAAAAAAAAAATCCATTAGCTCCAGGAATAATCTTGACAGGGATGTGGTTCCCTCTAGTGGTGGTAGAGAGAGTTGCAAATTTTCTTTACTGTTATTTCTTTTTTTCCTGTCATTTACTCATTCAGTCAACAAATACTTAAGGAGGATCTGCTATATATTAGGTTCTGTGTTAGGGATGAACAAATTAAGGACAGTTTCATTTCTAAAAATCTCACAAGGGTGGAAGACAGAAAGCCAAAGTATTAGGATACACACACACACTGTGTGCTTGCGTGCTCTAAGTCACTTCAGTTGTGTCTGACTCTTTGTGACCCTATGGACTGTAGCCTGCCAGGCTCCCCTGTCCATGGGAATTCTCCAGGCAAGAATACTGGAGTGGGTTGCCCTTCCCTTTTCCAGGGGATCTTCTTGACCCAGAGATCGAACCCAAGTCTCCTGAGGCTCCTGCATTGCAGACACATTCTTTACCGGGGAGCCACCAGGGAAGCCCATGATACACTGTATCTATAAATAAAAATAACAATGTGAAGCTGCCTAGCAGAGATCAGGAGAGCTGGGGTTAAATAAGAGTAAAGATGTGATCTGAGCTTTGCTAAAATAAACGTTACATTTTCCTCTTTATGGTATCTATATGTTTGTTATAGAAAACTTAGGAAATGCAAATGATCTAAAAAATAATTGCACATTATTCTATCACCCAGAGACCACTAACAATATTTGCTATGTCTACTTTATGCATTATTTTTTAACAGACTATACTCATAACATTTTGTAATCTGCCACATTGCAGATGTAATTGCCATTGCCATAAACAAGTTAATATATTTTGAAATTTTTCTTACTATGTATACTAATGCAATGTTATTACTCTTTTTCAAAATAGTGCTGGTTATTTTTCTACTTTTATTTTTTTAGATGTCCTTTAGAACACTTTTGTTCAGTTTTTAAAATCCCATTGGTATTTAGCTTGTGGGAAATAGAGATTTATGTGGGGAGATTATATCTTTATAGTATTGAATTAGAAGTATTTGATCTAAAAATATTGTAAATCTATTTGTTTGGATTTTCTTTTATTTTTTCAATTAAATGCTATAATTTTCATCATTAGGGTCTAACATCTCAATTTGAAGGTTTATTTGTAGGCATATTATATTTTTATTGCATTACTATTTGGATCTTTCTTATTTTTTTTCTAACTAATTATTAGGGAGGTAGGCATGGAAATGCAGCTGATTTTTAAATATTTTTCAATCTTACTGATGTTTGAATTTTAATTTTTTAAAGATAATTGCTGTGCATTTCCATATGGACAATCACAGCACCAGAAATAATGACTATTTTTTGCCCCTGCCTTCCCAGTAACTAATCCTCTTTCATATTTCTTATTGCGTTGGGAGGAACATCATAACTATATTCAATAATATAGGGACCCTTGTCTGTTTTATTTACTTTATTCATTTTTTTAAAATAGAAGTATAGACTTACAACACTATGTTAGTTCCAGGTGTGCAACACAGTAATTTGATCTTTTTATACTTTACAAAATAATCGCCATAAGTCTAGTTACCATCTGTCCCCGGACAGAGTTATTACAATGTCGTTGATTATATTCCCTGTGCTGTACATTTTATCCCCATGACTCATTTATTTTGTAATTGGAAGTTTATACCTCTTAATCTTCCTCACCTCCTTCACTCATCTCCCGACCCCCGCCTCTCTGCTAACCACCTGTTTGTTCTCTGCATCTGCGAGTCTGTTTTCTGTTTTGTTCATCCAATTTTTTTTATTTTTTACATTCCACATATAAATGAAATCATACAGATTTTGGTTTTTTCCATCTGACTTTGGCATGATACCCTCTAGATCCATCCGTGCTGTTGCAAATGGCAAGATCTCACTCTTTTTTATACCACTTCTTCTTTTCCATTCATCCATCAGTGGACACTTAGGTCGCTTCCATATCTTGGCTATACTGTAAACAATGCTGCAGTGAACATAGTGGGTGAATATATCTTTTCCAAGTAGTGTTTTTTTTTTCAGATAAATACTCAGAAGTGGAATTGCTCGATCATATAGTAGTTCTTTTTTAATTTTTTTGAGGACCCTTCATACTATTTTCCATAGTGGCGGTTCCAATTTATATTTCTGCCAGCAGTGTGTGAGGGTTTCCTTTTCTCCACATCCTTCTCTGTAGTTGTTACAGTTCTCTTTCTGATAGTAGACATTCTGACAGGTGGGAGGTGATATCTTATTGTGACTTTTGCATTTCTCTGGTGATCAGTGATGTTGAGCATCTTTTCACGCGTCTGTTTGCCATCTGTATATCTTCCTTATAAAAATGTGTATTCAGATCTGCCCATTTTTTAATCAAGCTGCTTGGTTTTTTTTTTTTTTTTGATGTTGAACTGTATGACTTCTTCATATATTTTGGATATCAACTCTTTATTGGATATATCATCTGCAGATATCATCTCTAATTCAGTCATCTGCATTTTTGTTCTGTTGATAGTTTCCTTCACTGTACCAAAGAATTTTTTTTTTTTTGGTTGTTTTGG
>NW_011495080.1:6742374-6743857 GCF_000754665.1 Bison bison bison | reverse complement strand
ATCCCAGGGACGGCGGAGCCTGGTGGGCTGCCGTCTGTGGGGTCGCACAGAGTCGGACACGACTGAAGTGACTTAGCAGCAGCAGCAGGCCTTCATTGCTGCACGCGGGCTTTCTCTAGTTGCAGGGCTACTCTTCATTGCAGTGCACAGGCTTCTCTTGCTGTGGCTTCTCTTGCTATGGTGCACAGACTCAAGGCACACAGGCTTCAGTGGTTGCAGCATGCGGGCTCAGCAGTTGCAGCTCGTGGGCTCTAGAGCACAGGCTTAGTAGTTGTGGGGAGTGGGCTTAATTGCTCTGGGGCATGTTGAATCTTCCCGGACCAGGGATTGAACCTGTGTCCCCTGCATGGCAGGGGTGAGGAAAAAATAGGTGAGGAAAATTAACCTCCCTCTCACCCCTATAGATTTCACAGAGCACCGGGTTTGAGCTCCCTGCAACATACAGCAAATTCCTACTGGCTGTTTTACATATGGTAATACATGTGTTTCAATGTATGTGTATGTGTTACTGCATAATGTATGTGTTACTTTCTCAGTTCATCACACCCTCTTCTTCCCCTACTGTGTCCGCAAGTCTGTTTTCTATGTCTGCATCTCCATTGTTGCCCTGCAACAATGGTTCAACAGTACCATCTTTTTAGCTTTCATATATATGCATTAGTATATGATATTTGTTTTTCTCCTTCTATATAAGAGGCTCTGGGTTCATCCATCGGAGAAGGCAATGGCAACCCACTCCAGTACTCTTGCCTGGAAAATCCCATGGACGGAGGGGCCTGGTAGGCTGCAGTCCATGGGGTCGCTAGGCGTCAGACACGACTGAGCGACTTCATTTTCACTTTTCACTTTCATGCATTGGAGAAGGAAATGGCAGCCCACTCCAGTGTTCTTGCCTGGAGAATCCCAGGGACGGGGGAGCCTGGTGGGCTGCCATCTCTGGGGTCACACAGAGTCGGACATGACTGAAGCGACTTAGCAGGCAGGCAGGCAGGCAGGTTCATCCATCTCATTAAAACTGACTCAAATGCATTCTTTTTTATGGCCGAGTAATATTCCATTGTATGTATGTTGCTGCTGCTGCTGCTAAGTTGCTTCAGTCATGTCCGACTCTGTGTGACCCCGTAGACGGCAGCCCATCAGTTCCCGCCGGGAAGAGTACTGGAGTGGGGTGCCATTGCCTTCTCCGTATATGTATGTACCACAACTTTATCTGTTCATCTGTTGATGGACATCTAGATTGCTTCCATGTCCTAGCTGTTGTGAATAGTGCCTTTCTCATCATGTAATGTCCTCCGTTGTCTCTTGTTACAGTCTTTGTTAAAGTCTGCTGAACTCATTGACTAGCTCTAGGGTTGTTTTTTTTTTTTTTTAAAGACTCCTTGGGATTTTCTACATACATCATTATGTCAGCTGCAAATAGGAACAGCTTTATTTCTTCCTTTCCAATCCATATCACTTTTTATTTCCTTTTCTCTCTTCATTG
>NW_011495080.1:6727527-6742274 GCF_000754665.1 Bison bison bison | reverse complement strand
TAAGTTGCTTCAGTCATGTCCGACTCTGTGTGACCCCGTAGACGGCAGCCCATCAGTTCCCGCCGTCCCTGGAATTCTCCAGGCAAGAACACTGGAGTGGGTTGCCATGCCCTTCTCCAGGGAATCTTCCTGACCTAGGGATCAAACCCGTGTCTCCTATGTGTTCTGCATTGGCAAGCGAATCTTTTAGCACTAGCATCACCTGGGAAGTCCCATTAATATGGTGGAATACCTTGATTTTTAATTATTGAACCAAACTTGCCTCATTGGAATAAACCCTACATTGTTATGATGTATGTCTTTTTACATATTATTGAATTCTATTTGCTGATATTTTGTTTTAAAATTTGCATCTATACTCATAAAGGATATGCATTTGCAGTTTTCTCTGTGTGTGTGTGTGTGTGTGTGTGTGTGTGCATGCACGTGCGCACTATCTTTGGGCAATACTAGCCTCAAAAGTCAAGTTGAGAACTATTTCCTCCTCTTTTTATTTTCTGGAAGAGATTGCACGCTGCTGCTGTGGCTGCTAAGTCGCTTCAGTCATGTCCGACTCTGTGCGACCCCATAGACTGCACCCCACCAGGCTTCTCTGTCCCTGGGATTCTCCAGGCAAGAACACTGGAGTGGGTTGCCATTTCCTTCTCCAATGCATGCATGCATGCGAAGGCACTTCCGTCGTGTCCGGCTCTGTGTGACCCTGTGGAACAGCAGCCCGCCAGGCTCCTCTGTCCCTGGGGTTCTCCAGGCAAGAACACTGGAGTGGGTTGCCATTTCCTTCTCTATACGTGGTATTAATTCTTCTTTAAACAACCAGCAGAATTCTGTTTCAGGTTCACTGATTGTTTCCTCTGTCCTCTTCATTCTGCTATTACAACCATCTGCTGAGTTCTAAAAGTTAGGTTATTGTATTTTTCTCTCATAAAACTGCTGTTGAATTCTTCTTTCTATGTGTTTTCTGAATATATTTTTTTTCATTTGCATTACCTTCTCATTGAAGCAGTTATATGATGGCTCAGTTGATTTTTGTGTTAGGTGTGAGTTAAGGATCTAGTTTTATTTCCTATATACAAATACCCAAATTTCCCTGCACTTTTAATTGAAAAGTATATCCTTTCCCTCTATTTTAGAGTTCCAGCTTAGTCATCTACCAAGTATTCTTACATTCATGGTTCCACATCCCCATATTCAGATTCTCTATTCTGTTCCATTGATCAATTTGCTTATTACCATATTATTACTTCCTTATTACCATAGTTATACCATAAGTTTTCATGTCTTATAGAGCCAGTTATCTTCCTTTGTTCTTCAAGATTGTTTTTGTGATTCTTGATTCTTTGTATTTCCATATATATCTTGGAACCAGTTTGTCAAGTTATTTTTTTAAAGTTTTGAGATTGCATTGACTCTAGCCAGTTTATCAAGGCCTGATGTCATCAAATCATCTTCTCATATATCAATCTTTATTTTTCATTCTTTTTTCACTTTTTACTGAAATAATTATAGATTCTTGGGAAGTTGCAAATATAGTACAGGAGACCCAATATATATTCACCCAGCCTCCCCCAAAAGTAACATTGTACATAACTATAGTGAGAAAAACAAACATCCTATATTAACGTATATATGTGGAATCCGGAAAAAAAATTGGTATAGATGATTTTATTTGCAAAGTAGAAATAAAGACACAGACTTAGAGAACAAATGTATGGATACCAAGGAGAAGAGGTAGGGGTGGGAGAATTAGGAAATTGGGAATACACTGTTAATATTACGTATAAAATAGATATCTAATGAGAACCTGCTTCATAGCACAGGGAACTCTACTCAGTGCTCTGTGGTGACTTAAATGAGAGGGAAATCCAAAAAAGAGGGTATATATGTATATTTATGGCTGATTCACTTTGCTGTACAGTAAAAACTAACACACCATTATAAAGCAGCTATACTTCAGTTTAAAAAAAAAATAAAGACCCATACCCCCAGGTAGGTGACCCACGAACAGGAGGATAATTTTTTACAAAACACACCAAAAACAGGACATTACATTGGTGCAATCCATAGAACTTATCCAGAGTACACCAGATTTACATGCACTCAGTTGTGTATGTATTATTCGTATTGTTTACTCATTAAATCGTGTCCGACTCTTTTGTGATTTTCCAGGCAAGAATACTGGAGTGGGTTGCTATATCCTTCTCCAGGTGATCCTCCCAACTGGGGATCAAACCCATGTCTCCTGCATTGGCAGGCAAGTTCTTTACCACTGAGCCACCTGGGAAGTCCTGTGTATGTCTGCTGCTGCTCCCGCTAAGTTGCTTCAGTCGTGTCCAACTCTGTTAGACCCCATAGGCAGCAGCCCACCAGGTCCGCTGTCCCTGGGATTCTCCAGGCAAGAACACTGGAATGGGTTGCCATTTCCTTCTCCAGTGCATGAAAGTGAAAAGTGAAAGTGAAGTCGTTCAATCGTGTCTGACTCTTAGCGACCCCATGGACTGCAGCCCACCAGGCTCCTCCGTCCATGGGATTTTCCAGGCAAGAGTGCTGGAGTGGGGTGTCATTGCCTATAGTTCTGTGTGATTGTATCACATGTAGATTTTCTTATTACCACCACAATCAAGATACAGAACTGTCCCACTGCCTCAAAGATTCCTGATGCTACTCTTTATGGTCACACCCATTCTTTGATTTTTTTGATGAAAATCTTAATTTCCTTCATTCAACAATATGTCATGGAGATCTACCTATGTTAGTACATATACCTAATTCTGTTTAAATGCTGAATATAACTTCATAATACAAATATACCTTAGTATTTAACCATCCTCCTACTGATAGACTTCTCAGTTATTTTCATTTCATCACTATTTTAGACTCCATTGCAGTGACTATTAGAGAAGGAAATGGCAACCCACTCCAGTGTTCTTGCCTGGAGAATCCCAGGGAACGGGGAGCCTGGTGGGCTGCCGTCTCTGGGGTCGCACAGAGTCGGACACGACTGAAGTGACTTAGCAGCAGCAGCAGTGACTATGCTAATACTTGCCTCTAGGTGTTTATCTGGGATAGAAATGGAGTAGTGTAATTACTGAGTTGTAGGATAAGCCCACCTTATGTTTCAATATGTAATGCCAAATTGTCCCTCCAAGTGGCTATCCCAGTTTATAATACCACCAGCAGGTAGGGAAGGATCAGCACATTGAAGAGAATGAATAAAAGATGTTCAGGATGGAGAGAGATGGTGCAGTTTTAAGTAGGATTGTCAGGATGGTTCTTCCTGAGAAAATCGAACTTGAGCATAGACCTCAGGAGAAGAAGGTGTTATGTGGCCATTGGGGGAGAGCATTCCAGGCAGATGGAACAGCCAGTGCAAAGGCTCTGAGGTGGAGTGTGGTGGCTTGTCTGGGGCGCACTGAAGAGGAGAGGAAATGAGGTTGGATTGTAGCAAGAGATGGTACCAACTATAAAGGGTATTGGAGGCCAGAGAAAGGCCAGAGTCAAAGCAAAGGCCAGATCATGGCAAGGTTTTGAGCAGAAGAGTGATGTGATCTGACTTTTTTCTTTTTTTCATAAAATCAATTTTAGGTAGAATTTACACACTACAAGGCACTCATTTTGACTGTGAAGTTTGATGAGTTTTGGTCAAGCTCAGTGGTTATGTAAGTTGCCCACATCCAAACGCTGCGGTTATGGCAACACTAGCATTTGGGCCTTGGCCCATCTACTGCCAAAGGCCCTGCTTGTTTCTCTGTGCCCTCAGAGGGTACGGGCCCCGCACTGGGGTTTCCTGTCCCAGTGTATCAGGAGGAAGTGGGCACTAGGTAGCAGGAAGCCCACCCTGGGGACCACAGCATTGAGAGGCCTTGAGGGCACGGGGTGCCTGGGCCTCCCCACGCTCACCGTGTGTGCTCACCAATGGGCAAAGCCCATTGCACGCTTAGTTATTCAAGAGACATCGATTTGGTTTGGCTCTTACTCTTGTACTCTAGGTAATTTTAGGGAGGAAAAAAGTTTGCTACTCCCTTATTTATTTATTTATTGGCCATGCCACATGGCATGTGGGATCTTAGTTCCCTGACCAGGGATCAAACCCGTTCCCCCCTCCTGTGGAAGCACGGAGCCCTAATCACTGGACCACCAGGAATTCCCCTCTACTCTCTAAATTTAATTCCCTTTTTCTACTCTTTTTATTTTTAATTACAGAATAAATGCTTTTCCATTATATAAAACTCAGATATCATTACAATACAATAAAACTCCCTTATAATTCCTCCTCCTAAGATAACCATCCCTAAGTTTGACACGCAGTCCTCTTTTTTTCTCCTTATGTACTCATATGGAACTCTATTACGATGATTCACATATCTTTAGAAAAAATAAGGTCATGCATAGCACTGCAATTTTCGCTTCACTTTCAATAGCCTTTGGAGCATTTCTGTGTCAGTATATACAGATCTAATTCTATTCTTATAAACAGATGCATACTGTAACACTGCAAGGCCTACCACCGATTTACCTGGTGGGAAATTTTATTCCTCTCGCTCATGCTTCACGAGGGGATTTCCACTCCCAGGGTGTAACACTGTGAATGATTCCATGCCCCAGGTAGGAGTGACTGATCTTGCTGATGAGACCCAGCGTGATTTACCTCCCGTGCTGTAGATAGCCTCACCCTTTCTGTGCTTTGGTCAGGGTGGCTGGTGTGGGAGATCCTCGCAGGTGACCTCCCTCCTCCCTCCCAGGTGAACCTTGCAGGGGGCTCTGCTCCTGCAGGCAGGAGTCTGAAGTCCTAGGTGGGCTCTTGGAGAGCAGAGATGAGAAGACCCGCCTGTGGCCTCATATTTCTGTCACACTCTCCAGTGAACCTCAGTGTGGACTTTGAATTATGACTTTTCCTTAAAAAAACAAACAAACAAACAAAAGAACATCCTCTTTCAAGGAGGAGAGAGCAGTATTACTTTTTGTCCACCTCAAATCTCAACGTTCCTGCATTCCTCACTAATAGACATTTATGCTGTTTTGTCACAGCAGATATTGCCTTTTCCATATTTTCTTTTTATACCTGTGCTACTGGAGTTGACAACAACAGGAAAGAAATCTTTTGAAAGACGCTCTCGTTAGAAGTCCTTGAGTTGGGACTCAGGGTGGGCATCGAGGAGAACCTTCATTATCAGTGCCAGCTACGACAGGCTGGACTCTAACAGTCTCCTGAGGCACAGAGAAAACTGCATTCCAGGAAGGCTTGCTCATTCATTCATTCATTCATCGTTAAGATCACACCTACTGTGTGCCAGGCCCAGTTTTAGGCAGTAGGGATAGAGAGATGGACAAGGCATGTAAAACCTCAGCTTTTGTGGAACCTGCGACACACAAAGAAGCAAGCAATAAACAAGGAAGTGTCAGAGTGACAATTTCTATGTGGTGTCAAAGGAGGATGATGAATCTTAATACTTGCAACTTTTGAGAACATCGTGGAGCAGTTATAAGAGTGTGCTTTCTGCTCTTAAAGTGTAAAAGCAGCTGTAGACTTTATTTCAGAAACAACTAGCTCTCGAGCCTGTACTCCAACAGTTGGTCTATTGGTAAGTGACGGGTTTTCCATGGTACTTCCTGTGCCGTGGGTCATTCAGGAAAGGTGTCTCTGAATTTCAGCCCCACAGGCCCTCAGTTCTCTTCCCATTATCCTGCACATGTCTTTTCAAGGCACTTTAGGGTTAAATATGTATTTAACATTCTGCATCTACATATAGAATTCTAAAGTGTACAGCAAAATGAATCAGTTATACGTATGTCCACTCCTTTTTTGTTGACGATCACACTTTTATTCACTGAATGTTCTTTCATGGTCTCTGATATCTCTTTTTTATGGGGTGTTCTTTGTGTTTTATTAAATATATCCACCCACTCTCTCCGAAATGCCAGATATGCTTTTCCAGTTCTAGACTGTTCACTTCATTGTTTCTTCTGGGGACTTCTTTCCTCTTAATTCTGGTCTTTTTCTTCTGTGTTGCAGATTTTCCTCCAAGTTGGTGATCCTTGCCTGGTATTCCTTTTTGTCCTAAAATTTTCTGTGCCAGTAGTTCCCATCTAAAAGTTAAAACTCTTCGCATCTTTGTGCTAAGTCACTTCGGTCGTGTCCCACTCTGCAACCCTATGGACTGTAGCCTGCCAGGCTCCTCTGTCCATGGGATTCTCCAGGCAAGAACTGGAATGGGTTGTCATGCCCTCCTTCAGGGAATCTTCACGACCCAGGGATTGAACCCACATCTCTTATGTCTCCTGCATTGGCAGGTGGGTTCTTTATCTCTAGCGCCTCCTGGGAAGCCCTTCAATTTTCACTGATAGTCAAAACTGTTTGTATGGGTTCTTCCCCCTTACAGCACACTATTCTTTCATTACTGAAGGTGATGTGTTGAGTACCTCTTTCGAATCCTCTCACCAAAGGAGGGCCTTCTTTTGCTCTTGTAAATGACCCCTAGATGATACACTCATCTGCAGGTTCAAGTACAGTCTGGATTCTGCTGTGCTGCTAAGTCACTTCAGTCGTGTCTGACTCTGTACGACTCCATAGACGTCAGCCCACCAGGCTCCCCTGTCCCTGGGATTCTCCAGGCAAGAACACCAGAGTGGGTTGTCATTGCCTTCTCCAATGCATGAAAGTGAAAAGTGAAAGTGAAGCCACTCAGTCGTGTCCGACTCTTCGCAACCCCATGGACTGCAGCCTACCAGGCGCCTCCGTCCATGGGATTTTCCAGGCAGGAGTACTGGAGTGGGGTGCCGTTGCCTTAAGAAGCTGGCAAAGTGGGTGAGGAGCGGCTCCCTACCCACTCATGGTCGGCAGTTAAAAGCTCTGTGTGAGTCCACCTGCCAGAGAGAGTTGCCCTGCAGCAGCATCTATCCAGACCCTGTGATCCTGGTCACTTAATTTCTGGCTGTTCTGGGAGTTCTTGAAAAATACACCTGGCTCATTAGCATCCTGGGTAGTAGTTCCCTTTGCTTCACATAACAATTTCATTAGGAGCCTGGCAGGATGATTTTTATAAGCTAAAGATAGGTATGTATAAGCACAAATCTCCAAAGAGGGACTGTCCTTTCTGGGAACAGGAATTGTAGCATATTGAGAGTGTGCTGTCTGTCTGTATGGTGAAGGGAGGAAATTGCTCCAGAGCACATCTTCTAGAGACAAAGACATAGAGAACAAGCATATGGATACCAAGGGGGAAGGGGTGGGAGAGGAATTGGGAGATTGGGCTTGATGTATATACACTATAGATGCTAAGCACAAAATGTATAACTAATGAGAGCCTACCATATAGCGCAGGGAACTCTACTCAGTGCTCTGTGGTGACCTAGATGGAAAGGAAATCCAAAAAAGAGGGGATACATGTACATGTACCAGGTCTAGTGTCTGACTCAGATGGTAAAGAATCTGCCTGCAGTGCAGGAAGCCTGGGCTCGATCCCTAGATCAGAAAGATCACCCGGAGAAGGGAATGGCTACCACTCCAGTGTGGAGAATTCTGTGGACAGAGGAACCTGGTGGACTACAGTCCATGGGGTCACAAAGAGTCAACATGACTGAGCGACTAACATGGCTGGTTCCACTTTGCTGTACAGCAGAAACTAACACAACATTGTAAAGAAACTATATACTCCAATAAAAAATTTTAAAAAGTTAACAGAAATGCCTAATAAACATCTAAAAATAGTTAATTTGTCTAATAATAAAATACGTGTCAAGCCTCAAAATAAACAAAGAAGCACATCCTATACCTTTATATTCTCATCTTGCTTATAGTCAGAATTATACTCTTGGTAGAGCTTGACTTGGGGGGAAGAAAGATTAAGAGAAAAGAGTAAAGAAGAGCCCTGAGTGTGAGACACTGGCATAGTCACACCAGCAATTTACACTTGGCTAATTGGTATTTCTTTATCTTGGATAATTCTAAATGATAATTCCCTTTCCCTAGATTATAAATTCAGGCAAATCTGTTTCTACCTGAAAATCTTAGGAGGCACAAACCTTCAATTATTCTGTAACTAAATGCATCACTTATAATAAAAATGTAGATGAACTAGTAATCCTCATTTCAGCTTTAAAACACAAAAAGGTCTTAAATGATTAAGAATCCTTATCCAGCAAGTGAGACTTTATGGATGCCAAGGTTTTAGATCTAAGAAGAAAAGAGTGCAGGTGAGTAACCTTCCAAGCCTTTATAGTAGGAATCTCCTTATTGGAGTAACAAGATAAAGAAAATTCCAAATCGTGGTACTAACACTTGGATAACCAGTGACAGTGTAAGCGAACACGTCTATTTTATAATTATCGTGTTGCTCTACAGCTGTTCTTACAGGGCTTTAACGCATTTATGAGAATCTGATATATTAGACACTGAAAAGTTTACGTTGCAATCAACATTTAAATGTCCGGGGAACTCTTGTTTTTTTTATATATTTATTTGTTTTTTATTTCTTGTTAAGTGCGTGAATCCTTCGAGAAATTTTTAATGTTGACAACATACTACACTAGATTTTGCAAGATAATAAAATGGATATTAGATAAAGCACTGCTAAGAAAGTACATCCCTCCCTCCTCCCGCCTCTGTATATTCTGCTTTGAAAGCTTTCTCTGATTGTACCAAACCACTGACATTATTCTGCTATGAGAAAAGGAGACAGTTCTACAGAGGGAGGGCAAGAACCGAATCAAGAGTGATAAATTTTGTCTCATTATAAAACCCTTTCCGTGGCTGTTTCTCTCTGCTCCACCTTAAACTCATGATTCAACTCTATTTTTCAGATTGCAATTTCTTCACTATGTTTAGAACTCTACTTCAAAAAGCTGTCTGGATAATGTCCCGTGTGTGTGCTGAGTCGCCTCAGTCATGACCCACTGTTTGTGATCCTGTGGACTGTAGCCTGCCAAGCTCCTCTGTCCCTGAAATTCTCCAGGCGAGAACACTGGAGTGGGGTGCCATTCCCTTCTGCAGGGGGTCTTCCTGACTCAGGCAGTCTCTTACGTCTCCTACAAGGGAAGGCGGGTTCTTTACCACTGGTGCCCCCTTGGAAGCTCGAGATAGCGTCCCAAAACAACTTTTATATTCATGCTAGGCATGCTGCAGTCCATGGGATTGCAAAGAGTTGGACACGACTGAGCGACTGAACTGAACTGAGGCCTTTACCAAACAATAGTCAGAAAATTACTTTTAATGATCGTGTTGCCCGTTTATAGCATCCCTCTTCACAAAATAAAACCAAACCAAACGACAAAACCCTCAAACTATTCTAAACAGAAAAATTAAAAACCATTGAATTTCTGCAGTTTTTGAGTAATTGAATTCTATTTTGATTTTTTTTAATTTATATATTTTTTGGCTGTGTGTATTGTGGAATCCTGGTTCCACAACCAGGGATCAAACCTGGGCCCTCAGCAGTGAGAACTTGGAGTTCTAACCACTGGACCGCCAGGGAAGTCCTACTGTTCTATTTTGAACTCAGAAAGATCCTATGTACTCAAACTAAGTTAAAATTTAGGTGCAGGGAGACAGATGGACTTTCATACGAACAATAATAATGAGGATGATGAAAATGTTTGGATGCTCGCTTGGTGCAAGCTGTGTTTCGGGTCTTATCTGAGCCTCACTGGGTGGGCACCCTTGTGTTTCTCATTTTGCACGTGAGGAAACTAACTTGCAGAGAAAGTGGGCCGTTGCTCATATCTACCCAGATAGACCCTCTCTTGGTCAAGTGTACAGAAAGTAGTTTATTCTTTAAATTTCTAAATGCCTGCTATGTGAGTCTGGAAAAACAGAGCAGTATTTGGGTTACACACACGTAAGAAGGTACAAATAAGAACAGAAGCTTCATCATTATCAGGGTGCTCTGCCCTGTCCTTGACAGTACATTCTAATGGCATAAAGAAATGTCACTAAAGGGTTAAAGAGCTTGCTTAGCTGATTTTTCTGTTTCAGGCACGATTTTATTTAGGTAATGATGGCCTTCATAGCCTGAGATAGAAAGCATCTGGCATTCTGCCCAGAACTTGCCAAGGGTTCAAGTATTAGGGAAAAAATTTATGGTTTAGGTTAATTTGGGATCTTGGCTGGTGTCCACGGCTTATAGAGCTTCTATAGAGCTTCTATAGAGCTGAGAGTGGGGGAGGGGTGAGCTGAACTTCACCTCCTTCCTTTAGTAAAAGGAGTGTGTGAGGAGAAGGGAAAGGGATGATACTAAGCAAAGAAAAAAAAAAAAAAAAACACATTAGTGAAATGAGCAAAATCACGACCTCAGTCACCAGGTGCCTGGAGAGGCCCAGGCAAGCTACAAGCAACCCTGGAATCAGAAAACAGGAGAAGGTTGGTGAGAAGGAGCCTGTGCCTGAGTGCCAGAGAGGGGTGCTTGCTCAGGGAAGAAGGGCTCAGAGCTGGCACAGCCCTACTGCTGGGCAGACTGGAGGGGAGCCAGTATCCTGCAGGAGGCCTCCTCTCCCTGGGCTGGAGGGTTTAAAGGCTTAGAGCAGAGTGACCCTGAAGGCCCGGACAGAGGTGTCCCCCCTACCACAATTCAAACACCAACTGGTGTATGAGGTGGGGACTTCCAGTGTTGTCACCCCAAAGACTTTAATATAGAATAAATGATTTCAAATGGGAATCGCGTTTTCTGTTTGTCTGCCGCTCAGTTGTGTCCACCTCTTTGCGACCCCATGGACTGCAGCACTCCAGGCTTCCCTGTCCCTTGCTGTCTCCTGGAGCTTGCTCAAACTCATGTCCATCGAGTTGGTGATATCATCCAACCATCTCGTCCTCTGTCATCCCCTTCTCCTCCTGTTTTCAATTTTTCCCAGCATCGGTGCTCAGTCACTCAGTCGTGTTCAACTCTTTGCAACCCTGTGGACTGTAGCAAGCTAGGCTCCTCTGTCCATGGGATTCTCCAGGCAAGAATACTGGAGCTGGTTACCATGCCCTTCTCCAGGGGATCTTCCCAACCCAGGGATTGAACCCACGTCTCTTATGTCTCCTGCACTGGCATGCGGGTTCTTTACCACTAGCACCACCTAGAAAGCTATCAAGATCTTTTCTAATGAGTCAGCTCTTCACATCAGGTGGCCAAAGTATTGGAGCTTCATCTTCAGTATCAGTCCTTCCAATGATTATTCAGGACTGATTTGCTTTAGGATTGACTGGTTGGATCTCCTTGCAGTCCAAGGGATGCTCAAGAGTCTTCTCTAACACCACAATTCAAAAGCATCAATTCTTTGGTGCCCAGCTTTCTATATAGTCCAACTCTCACATCCATACATAACTACTGGAAAAACCATAACTTTGATTAGATGGACCTTTGTCAGCAAAGTAATGTCTTTGCTTTTTAATATGCTGTCTAGGTTGGTCATAGCTTTTCTTCCAAGGAGCAAGCATCTTTTAATTTCATGGCTGCAGTCACCATCTGCAGTGATTTTGGAGCCCAAGAAAATAGTCTGTCATTGTTTCCGTTGTCTCCCCATCTATTTGCCATGAAGTGATGGGACAAAATGCCATTATCTTCATTTTTTGATTATTGAGTTTTAAGATCTTTGTTTTTTGAATGTTGAGTTTTAAGTCAGCTTTTTCACTCTCCTCTTTCACCTTCATCAAGAGGCTCTTTAGGTCCTCTCACTTTCTGCTATTAAGGTGGTGTCATCTGCTAATCTAAAGTTATTGATATTTCTCCCTACAATCTTGATTCCAGCTTGTGCTTAATCTAGCCCGGCATTTCACATGATACACTCTGCATATAAGTTAAATAAGCAGGATGACAATGTACAGACTTGATATACTCCTTCCCCAATTTGGAACCAGTCCATTGTTCCATGTCCGGTTCTAACTGTTGCTTCTTGACCTTCGTATAGGTTTTACCAGAGGCAGGTAAGGTGGTCTAGTATTCCCATCTGTTGAAGAATTTTCCACGGTTTGTTGTGATCCACATAGTCAGATTTTAGTGTAGTCAGTAAAGCAAATGTTTTCCTGGAACTCTCTTGCTTTTCCTGTGATCCAGCGGATGTTGGCAATTTGATCTCTGGTTCCTCTGCCTTTTCTAAATCCAGCTTGAACATCTGGAAGTTCTTGGTTCACATACTGTTGAAGCCTGGCTTGGAGAATTTTGAGCATTACTTTGCTAGCATGTGAAATGAGTGCAACTGTGCGGTACTTTGAACATTCTTTGGCTTTGCCCTTCTTTAGGATTAGAATGAAAACTGACCTTTTCTGGTCCTGTGGCCACTGCTAAGTTTTCCAAATTTGCTGGCACATTGAGTGCAGCACTTTTAACAGATAGGCAGAAAAAGAAATGGAAAAAGGCAAAATGGTTGTCTGAAGAGGCCTTACAAATAGCTGTGAAAAAAAGAGAAGCGAAAGACAAAGGAGAAAAGGAAAGATATACCCATTTGAGTGCAGAGTCCCAAAGAATAACAAGGAGAGATAAGAAGGCCTTCCTCAGTGATGAATGCAAAGAAATAGAGGAAAACAATAGAATGGGAAAGACTAGAGATCTCTTCAAGAAAATTAGAGATACCAAGGGAACATTTCATGCAAAGATGGGCCCAATAAAGGACAGAAATGGTATGGACCTAACAGAAGCAGAAGATATTAAGAAGAGGTGGCAAGAATACACAGAAGAACTATACAAAAAAAGATCTTCATGACCCAGATAACCACAATGGTGTGATCGCTCACCTAGAGCCAGACGTCCTGGAATGCGAAGTCAAGTGGGCCTTAGGAAGCATCACTACGAACAAAGCTAGTGGAGGTGAGGGAATTCCAGTTGAGCTATTTCAAATCCTGAAAGATGATGCTGTGAAAGTGCTGCGCTCAATATGCCACCAAATTTGAAAAACTCAGCAGTGGCCACAGGACTGGAAAATGTCAGTTATCATTCCAATCCCTAAGAAAGGCAATGCCAAAGAATGCTCAAACTACCGCACAATTGCACTCATCTCACATGCTAGTAAAGTAATGCTCAAAATTCTCCAAGCCAGGCTTCCACAGTACATGAACCGTGAACTTCCAGATGTTCAAGCTGGATTTAGAAAAGGCAGAGGAACCAGAGATCAAATTGCCAACATCTGCTGGATCATGGAAAAAGCAAGAGAGTTCCAGAAAAACATCTATTTCTGCTTTATTGACTATGCCAAAGCCTTTGACTGTGCAGATCATAACAAACTGTGGAAAATTCTGAAAGAGATGGGAATACCAGACCACCTGCCCTGCCTCCTGAGAAATCTGTATGCAGGTCAGGAAGCAACAGTTAGAACTGGACATGGAATAATAGACTGGTTCCAAATAGGAAAAGGAGTACATCAAGGCTGTATATGTCACCCTGCTTATTTAACTTATATGAAGAGTACATCATGAGAAATGCTGGGCTGGATGAAGCACAAGCTGTATTCAAGATTTCCGGGAGAAATATCAATAACCTCAGATATGCAGATGACACCACACTTATGGCAGAAAGCAAAGAAGAACTAAAGAGTCTGTTGATGAAAGTGAAAGAGGAAAGTGAAAAAGCTGGCTTAAAACTCAGCATTCATGCACAAGTGAATGAATAAGTACATCGATGAGTGAATGGAGGAAGAAGGAAGGAAGGAAAAGGAAAGAAGAGAGGAAGGGAGCCCTTATTTGTACTTTGTGTCAATTTCTATGAATCCCCATAGACATTCCCATCGTGCCTGGTTTTGAACTATCAGTGTGAAGTCACTGTTGATAAGAGATGCAGAGAAGTGGCTCTCTTGGGCCAGTACAAGCCAGCCACAGCCTGCCACTGGGTCTGCCCTACTCTCAGGGATCTAGTTGGTCTTCATCCATAAAGTAGAGACAACTGCTTTAAGGTGACTCTGTGTCCCTCCCCCTCCACTAGTGACACATTCACCACAGGATACAAAATTGGAGCTTGATATGCTTTAGAACTTTGAGTGTTAATCAGAACTTTCATAATGTTGCTAAATTCTTTATGATTTTATATCAAAACCTTCTGGTCAGGTTTCACATGTGTCGAAAATTACTCGTAAAGTTACTAGGAGGATAACAGAATATAATTTAAATATAATTTTGCTACTAAAACATGTTAATTAAAATATACTAATGTCTTTTGAGTAGTTCTTGTGGAATACCAACCATGTTTTAAAGCTATTTAACTACACAGATCTCTTCAAGAAAATTAGAGATACCAAGGGAACATTTCATGCAAAGATGGGCTCGATAAAGGACAGAAATGGTATGGACCTAACAGAAGCAGAAGATATTAAGAAGAGGTGGCAAGAATACACAGAAGAACTGTACAAAAAAGATCTTCACGACCCAGATAATCACAATGGTGTGATCACTCATCTACAGCCAGACATCCTGGAATGTGAAGTAAATGGGCCTTAGAAAGCATCACTACGAACAAAGCTAGTGGAGGTGATGGAATCCCAGTTGAGCTATTTCAAATCCTGAAAGATGATGCTGTGCAAGTGCTGCACTCAATATGCCAGCAAATTCAGAAAACTCAGCAGTGGCCACAGGACTGGAAAAGGTCAGTTATCATTCCAATCCCAAAGAAAGGCAATGCCAAAGAATGCTCAAACTACCGCACAATTGCACTCATCTCACATGCTAGTAAAGTAATGCTCAAAATTCTCCAAGCCAGGCTTCAGCAATACGTGAACTGTGAACTTCCAGATGTTCAAGCTGGTTTTAGAAAAGGCAGAGGAACCAGAGATCAAATTGCCAACATCTGCTA
>NW_011495080.1:6726986-6727427 GCF_000754665.1 Bison bison bison | reverse complement strand
CCAACATCTGCTAGATCATGGAAAAAGCAAGAGAGTTCCAGAAAAACATCTATTTCTGCTTTATTGACTATGTCAAAGCCTTTGACTGTGTGGAACACAATGAACTGTGGAAAATTCTGAAAGAGATGGGAATACCAGACCACCTGACCTGCCTCTTGAGAAACCTGTATGCAGGTCAGGAAGCAACAGTTAGAACTGGACATGAAACAACAGACTGGTTCCAAATAGGAAAAGGAATATATCAAGGCTGTATATTGTCACCCTGCTTATTTAACTTATATGCAGAGTACATCATGAGAAATGCTGGGCTGGAAGAAGCACAAGCTGGAATCAAGATTGCCAGGAGAAATATCAATAACCTCAGATATGCAGATGACACCACCCTTATGGCAGAAAGTGAAGAGGAACTCAAAAGCCTCTTGATGAAGGTGAAAGAGGAGA
>NW_011495080.1:6712537-6726624 GCF_000754665.1 Bison bison bison | reverse complement strand
TAAAGCTGAAACTCCAGTACTTTGGCCACCTCATGTGAAGAGTTGACTCATTGGAAAAGACTCTGATGCTGGGAGGGATTGGGGGCAGGAGGAGAAGGGGATGGCAGAGGATGAGATGGCTGGATGGCATCACCAACTCGATGGACGTGAGTCTGAGTGAACTCTGGGAGTTGGATGCTGCGATTCACGGGGTTGCAAAGAGTTGGACACGACTGAGCAACTGAACTGAACTGAACTGAACTGAACTACACAGATTATTTCAATGACATTTTCTGGATCAAAAGTTCTAAAAATCCATGATAATTCTGGTTTTTAATTGGGGGAGAGTTGCTTATATCTTTAGAGTTAATGCAATGTTGAGACAGTAAATATTTGTTTAAAGACCTTACAGAAATTGGAGTTCAACATTAAAGTTATCTGTCATAAAAGAAATAATGCACCAATTCCCATAATCAGAGTTAAATGAGGATCAAAGCCTCAACGTCCTAACTGGACTCTTTTTCCTCATTATTCTCTATTACCTCACTGCACCCGTTTATTCTCCTCCTTCTCAGCTTTGCACCACAGCCTGAGAGCTGGACCCTGTGATTTCATCAGCAGGCTCCCTGGCGTCGGCTTGAGTTTTGCAAACGGGAGGCGAAAGGTTGGAGGGCGGGAGGGGATTAGTCCAGATATTTCTTATTCCTTCTTTCCTTGCTCTGGATCCACGTCTTGAGCAGCAGGTGGGTCGTTGCATGAAAATACTTCCCACTGGGTGAATTTCTTCCCCAGTGACACGCTTTCCTTCCTTTGTCTCTTCCTTCCAAGGGAGTCTAGCGGGCTGCACAATGTTGGCCAGCCTCTGGATTCCTGGCTGTCCTTCATTTGTTCCCGAAACCCTGCCTCCCACCCCACGCCCCAGCTCTGAAATCTCCCCGCCGCTCAGGTCTGTTTATTGAACCATCTGGAGTGAACTCTGCTTTCTGCCGAGTTCCTGCCCTGATACATCCACGCTGTGCTCTTTCATTTGTAATTTCCATTAATTGTGAATGTCCCTCTAAGAGCAGTGTTCTGTTTGTGTTCTTTACCTTTTGAAAAGATTGATTTAAAGCCTTGAAAAGTATGAGCAGCAGCCAGTCAGACCAGATGCTCACTTGTGTGTTGTTCTAGTACCTTCTGGGTGAATAGTAGCCTTTTTTTTTTTTTTCAAGTACAATAAAACCTAAATCTAAGATATTGGGGTTGAAAGGAAATAAATAAAAATAACTGATGAGGTCTAAAATAAAATGCATTAGCTGATTCTGCAGCCAAGGCAATGGCCTTCAGTTTTGATTCTGTTATTTCCTTTGTTTGAAGTGGTGTTTTTTTAAAAATTTTTATTGAAACTGAGTTTTCCTCTGCTCTCTTTTTGAGATGTGGCAAATTTATAAACCCAGGCCTCAGAATTAGAAGAAAAAAATCATAAAGCAATAGTACCTAAACTTTAGTGAGTGTCAGGGTCTAGAGAATTTGTTAGGCCAAGGACTACTGGGCCCCATTCCCAGCATTTCTGATTCAGTATGTGGTATAGTAGGAAATATATTTGGTCGTTTTTCTCTGTTTCCTGGAACAGAGCTCCTACAAGCTTTTAGAGTTTTTTGAGCAATAGGAGTGTCTTGTTCATAAGGAGCCCCTTTTGAGTGCACCAGCATTTCTATGAGTTAGGTGATGGGATGGGGCTGATGGGGCTGGTTATCAGAGAGGCCAAGCAGCAGCTAAAGGCTGGAGCTTTCAGCCCGATCCACTGGCCTCTGGGAAGTGGGTGGGGGAGCTGGAGATGAAGCTCCATCAAAACTTTTGAGCAAGAAAATTTGATGATCTTCAGGACTGGTGAACCACCCAACTCCATGGGACAGAATTGCCTAGGGATCCTCTCAGACCTCACCTATGTGCCTCTTCATCTGGGTGTTCATCTGCATCCTTTATAATAATCTGGGAAATGCAAGATGTTTTCCTGGGCTTTGGGAACCATTCCAGCAAATCATCAAACCCAAGGAGGAGGTTGTAGGAACTCAGATTTAGAGCTGATTGGTCAGAAGCACAGGTGAGAACCTGGACTTGTAACTGGTGTCGGAAGTGGGGGCTGTCTTGTGGGACTGAGCCCGTCACCGTGGAGTCTGACACTGTCTCTGGGTAGACGGTGTCAGAGTTGAATTAAATTTATAAGACACACAATCTGTGTCCCTTAGACCTGGAGGATTGTTTGGTGGTGCTGGGAAATACACCAGAAGCAGGCGTGAGGCGGGACCTGAGGCCCGGCATTGCCGATGTGCTTCCAGGTGATGCTGATGCTCCTGGTCCAGGGACACACTTTGTGAGCCACTGCAGTAAATACACTGATCACAGAACAGACGGTTGTCTAGTGGCCCTCCAGATTATTCTCCGTGTTACAGTTTTATATCGGTGCTCTGTGTGGCTTGTGAGAGAAGGGGAGATAATAAATCAGCTAAAAAAATTTTTGTTTTCCCCTAAGTATTAAGTATTTTTCTCAAGATTTTTATCTCTCATGCATTATTTTATGTTCACGGTGTAAAGAACCCTCGGGAGACAGTTGTCTTGGGTCCTTTCCTAAACTCCTAATGGGTTTTATTTCAGTTTCCCAAGGTAGTGATTATATGTATTTTCCAGTTATATAGATGTAACTTATTATAAAAGTTAATTCATTTGCAGGTACAAAGACATATTTGAATGATTTTAATTCCTTATTCGGAGAAGGCAATGGCACCCCACTCCAGTACTCTTCCCTGGAAAATCCCATGGACGGAGGAGCCTGGTGGGCTACAGTCCATGGGGTTGCGAAGAGTCGGACACGACTAAGCGACTTCACTTTCACTTTTCACTTTCCTGCACTGGAGAAGGAAATGGCAACCCACTCCAGTGTTCTTGCCTGGAGAATCCCAGGGATGGGGGAGCCTGGTGGGCTGCCGTCTATGGGGTCGCACAGAGTTGGACACGACTGAAGCGACTTAGCAGCAGCAGCAGCAATTCCTTATTGGAAATGGTCTGTTTCCACTGTCAGGGAGAATGGGTCAGGCTTGTAAATCTAATAAATACATTTTAGTGCTTAATGACTTTTGTACTTCCTTACTAGCATCAAAGTGCAGGAAGAACTAAGAAAAGACACAGTATTTCAAAGAAAATAGTGGCTATGCTGTTGTAATACTAGTTGGACTTATGTCAAAGCAGGATACCCATAAATCAAGAGAATTTCTAGATTTCATAAATTTCTTTTTGTGAGAAAAGAATATACCATACCAAAATAACTGGGTTTAACCTGGCATTATAGTTATTGTTGAATATATTAGGAGACTTAAGATAGAAAACTGAAGCAAAGGAAAAGGTCATAAATTTTAACAAAGTTGTAAACGCATTAGGAGTTTTCATGTTCAAAGTCAGCTCATAGCTGGAGAATACTAGGAAGGTAACCAGGTTCTTAACATGACTTGTATCAACCTGACTCCCATCTTGGAAGATGGATTAAGTTGCTACATCTGGGGCCATGGCCCAGCCTACATGAATTAGGACACACTTCTTAGTGGTATTCCAATCTGACTGCCCAGAACTAGATTTATTTGAGTTACTTTAAAAATATTGCTTTAAACACTCTGACATAAATCATAGCAATATTTTCTTTAGATCTGTCTCTTAAGGCAAAGGAAACAAAAGCAAAAATAAACAAATGAGACCAATTAAACTTAAAAAGCTTTTGCACAGCAAAAGAAACCACGGACAAAAAGGCAGCCTACTGAGTGTGAGAAAATGTTTGCAAATGATATGATATTAATGATATTAATCCAATAAGGGGTTAATATACAAAATATATAAACAGCTGACACAGCTCAATAGCAAAATGATAAAGAACCCCTAAAAAATGGGAAGACCTGAAACGGACATTTTTCCAAAGAAGACATACAAATGGCCAACAGGCACATGAAAAGATGCTCAAGTTGCTAATCATCAGAGAAATGCAAATCAAAACCACAAAGAGGTATCACCTCACACCTGTCAGAATGGCTGTCATCAAAGAGACCACAGATGATAATGCAGGCAAGGATGTGGAGAAGAGGGAACTCTCTTAAGTTGTTGATAAAGTGGTGTAGCCTTATGGAAAACAGTCGGAAGATTTGTAAAACAACTAAAAATAAAACTACCACATGATCCAGCAGTTCCATTCCTTGGATATATTAATATAGTCAAAGAAAAAACATTAATTCAGAAAAAGATTTGCACCTCACTACTCATAGCAGCACTGTTTGTAATAGCCAAGACACAGAAGGAAACAATTTAAGTGTCCATCTACAACAGATGAGTGGATAAAGAAATTATACACACACACACACACACAGATACATACACACACACACTTCTTCCATTTTTCCACTGGGTGTATGTATGTGTGTATACATACACACGTACATACAATGGAATACTACTCAGCCAGAAAAAGGAGAATTTTCCACTTGCAAAAACATAGATGGACCTAGAGAATATTATGCTTAGTGAAATAAGACAGAGAAAGACACACAGTATGTAATCACTTATACATGGAATCTTAAAAAAAAAGAATGAATATAACAAAACAGAAACAGATTCACATATAACTAGTGGTTTCCAGTGGGGAGAGGGGCAAGGTAGGGATATGGGATTACGATGTATAAACTATTATGTATAAAATAATTAAACTATAAGGATGGTTGCATGGCATCACTGACTCAATGGACATGAGTTTGAGCAAGCTCCAGGAGATGTCAAAGGACAGGGAAGCCTGCCGTGCTGCAGTCCATGGGGTTGCAGAGAGTCAGACATGACTGAGCGACTGAACAACAATAATACAAGGCTATATTTTACAGCACAGGGCATACTATCAACAGTTTATAATAACTTAAATGAAGTATAATCTATAAAAAGTTTGAATTATTATGTCGTATACTTGGGCTTCCCTGGTGCTCAGATGGTAAAGAATCTGCCTGCAGTGCAGGAGACCCGGGTTCAATCCCTGGGTGGGGAAGAGCCCCTGGAGGAGGAAATGGCAACCCCCTCCAATATTCTTGCCTGAAGAATTCCATGGACAGAGGAGCCTGGCGGGCTACAGTCCATGGGGTCTCAAAGAGTCGGACACGACTAAGTGAGCAATACACACATACTTAAAACTAATGTAATATTATAAAGCAACTATACCTCAATACACACACACACACACACACACACATACACACATATATATATATTGCTCTAAATTGTCATCGTCTTCTGAGTGACACATGACTGTCCTTGGCTGATGGAAAGGCAGTCGTAAAGTTGAAGCCTCATATTATAAGCACAGTAGTGGCACACAGGTAAGCCAGGTATGAGCAACTTTGACTCTAATATTATTCCAGGGAAGAAAATAATATTCCCTAGTAGCTCAACTGAAGAATCTGCCTGGAATGCAGGAGACCCTGGTTCGATTCCTGGGTTGGGAAGGCCCCCTGGAAAATGGATAGGCTTCCCACTCCCGTATTCTTGGGCTTCCCTGGTGACTCAGATGGTAAAGAATCTGCCTGCAGTGCAGGAGACCTGGGTTTGATCTCTGGGTTGCAAAGGCCCCTGGAGAAGGGAATGGCTGCCCACTCTAGTATTCTGGCCTGGAGAATTCCATGGACTATATATATAGCCCACGGGGTTGCGAAGAGTCAGACACATCTGAGCGACTTTCACACACACACTTAATCCAGGGAAGGTAACTAAGGCACTTTTAACTGGAGGCAATACTCTCTCAAATTCCTTCCTCTACAGCTTGGCTTGAGATAATGAGCTTTTCTCCTTACCTAGGAAGAGCCCTCATGCTTTCGATGCAGCCACTGTACTCAGTTAGTCCTAGGTATCTAGTATCTACCCCAGTTCTCCTCCTTGATGTGATTATTAGCTAGTTCCTTTCTATGCATACGAAAGCATCTGTTCACATGTTTAAAATAAACTCAGTCTGGTAATGTGAGCTTCCCCTGCTGAGCAAAACACATAAATATGTGTTTGCAGGGAAAAATAAATCCTTCTTGCTGTAAATGGAACAAAAAGAGGAAAATGATGTGGAAATTTTACTGCTGCCTTGTACTCTGTTTATATTCAGGCAAGGCAAGTTTTATGAAATACATAAAGCCAGATTCAAGGTTGAGTTGGCATGATCTGAATGCAGGCACTTCATTGCTGTCTAGTCTATATCACCTAGTCCTGATACCTGGAAACATTTACATGAAGTTTTTGACCCTTAAAGTATGCTAGTATTGGACTGCTGATGTCAATATTTAAAAAAAAAAAAACAGCTTATGCATGAAACAGGTCTTTGGAATTTTCTTAAAGAAAGCATTCTGCAGCTCTTTTACATCAATTCTAAATAATATATCTATAAATCTAAGGATAGTCTGGTTTCTCTTATTTCAGTGCCAGGCTAACTTTAACAGTGCCTCAGTTCTGTGGTCAAATGTCTCTTCATCACACATTTCAGATGGCGATATCAAGACAAAGAGATCCCTTTTGAAAGAGTCTACATGGGTCTGTGTAGTGGAAGAACTTACCTACCACGATATCTATTGGAACTATTTAGAACATTTTTTTCTTTTAAGTCATATATCAATACTTGTTCTATTGGGTCGGCCAGAAAGTTTGAGTTTTTCTGTAACTACGGAAAAATTCAAACTTTTTGGCCAGCCCGGTAACTAGTGTTGGTAGATTCTGGTAAGCATGCTTGCTTTTTTTGAGTACTGGATGTGAAAGAAGCTCATTGAAGTGGTACATTATAAGTGTCATTTATATATATATATACACATATAGAGAGAGAGAGAGAGAGAGAGAAAGAGAGCTGAAGACAGAGCTCTATGTATCTATACTATATGAGATATTTATTATGAGGAATTGGTTCACTCAATAATGGAGGCTGAGATGTCCCACAGTCTACCAAATGCAAGCCAGAGATCCAGGAGAGCTGATGATATGATTCCAATCTGAGCGAGAATCAGGAGAGCCAGTGGTGAAACTCCCAATCCAAGGGCAGAAGACCAATGTCCCAATTCAGCAGGCAGGCAGGACAAAAAAAGGGGTGAGTTCTCTTCCTTTCTCTGTCTTTTGTCCTATTTGGGCTTTTAATGGATTGAATGATATCTACCCACACTGGGGAAGGCAATCTACTTTATGGAGCCCACCAATTTAAATGCTAATTTCAGCTAGAAACCCCCTCACAGACAGACCCAGAAATGTTTAATCTGGGCAGTTTATGGCACAGTTAAGCTGACACATAAAATTAACCACCATACTGTCCTTTAGAACTGAAAATGAGAGTGATTCTCAGATAAACAGAGCCTGGGGGAATTGATACTAGACCTGACTTATACTAGAGAAGTCCTTCCAGCTGAAAAGAAATGATGCCAGAATGAAATTCAAATCCAAAGAAAGGAATGAAGACTATAAACAGTGGTAAATTTGTGGATAAATACAAATGTATACATTTTTCTTTTTTTCTCTTAAGACACACAAGATTGTTTTAAAAAAATAACATTGTGTTTTGGGGTGTATAACATATATAAGATGTAACAGCACATTTGTATGCTATATATGTTTTGTAAACTACCTAAATATAAATATATTAAAAATAAATGTATAAACAGCATCTATAGATGTACAGATGTAAGGAAGGAGAAGGAAATGGAGCTATAGTATAGCAAAGTTTCTGTGTTTTACTAGAATAACATAAATATTAACCTGAAGTAGATTGTGATCAATTAAAACGTATTATACTGTAATCCCTATAGAAACTACTAAGAAGATAACTCAAAATGTATAGTTAAATCAGCAGAACAATTTAAATGAGACAATAAAATTTTTGTTTAACATAAAAGAAGACAATAAGGAGGAACAGAGTAACAAAAAAGATTTAGACATGTAGAAAACAAATAGAAAAATACCAAGTATAAATCTAACCACATCAATAATTACATTAAATGTGAATGAACTAAATACTTCTGTCAAAAGGCAGATATTGGGGACTTCCCTGGCAGTTCCTTAGTTAAGATTGTGTGTTTCCATTTAAGGGAGAATGGGTTTGATCCTTGATCAGGGAACTAAGATTCCATATGTGGTACGCTACCCACCCCACAAAGGCACATATTGTCAGAATTGATAAAAAAGCAAGGTATAACTATGTTCTGATTACAAAATCAGACTTCATATTCATTAACTCAGATGGGTTGAAAGCAAATGATGGAGAAAGATATAACAGGAATTGTAAGAAAGCCAGAATGGCTACATTAATACCACACAACATGATGTTAAAACTCAAAATATTGCTACAAACCAAAAGAGACATTTCATGGTGATTAAAAGGGCCAATACATCAGGAGGACATAGCAATTATAAAAGTGTATATATATATATATATATGAAAGTGAAAGTGAAGTCGCTCAGTCATATCCGACTCCCTGGATTGTAGCCCACGGAATTTTCCAGGCAAGAGTTGAGATTGGGAATGGGTTGCCATTTCCTTCTCCAGGGGATCTTCCTGACCCAGGGACCAGACCCGGGTCTTCCACACTGCAGGCAGAGGCTTTACCTCTGAGCCACCAGAGAAGCCCTATATATATATGAGAGGGCCCCAAAATACCGAGGCAAAAATTGACAGAATTAAAAGGAGAAGTGCATGGTTTAAATTTATAGTTAAATTTAAAGTTATAAATGGAACTTCATTACTCACCTCTCAGTTAATCAATAGAACAACTAGACATAAAATGACCAAGGATACAGAAGACATGAACAACACTATTAAACAACTTAACCTAACATTTTATAGAACACTCCAC
Source organism: Bison bison bison (assembly GCF_000754665.1). NCBI lineage: Eukaryota > Metazoa > Chordata > Mammalia > Artiodactyla > Bovidae > Bison > Bison bison. Next base: position 6,717,781 of record NW_011495080.1, on the reverse strand, counting down.
TCCACCTCACATGAGCAGAGAACAGACTCTTTAAAGCACACATGGAATATTCTCCAGCATAGATTATATGCCAGTCATAAGACAAATCTCAATTAATTAAAAAAGATTTAAATCATTCAAAATATATAGCACCAAGTTATAAATCAACAGAAAGAAATGGGGGAAGTCTCCAAATCTTTGGAAATTAAACATACTTCTAAATAAGTCATGTATTGAAGAACTCACAATGGGACTTGTAAAATATTTTTAACATAAAGAAGATGAAAACATAACATCAAAATTTAAGGGATGCACATAAAGCAGAAATTGGTAACTTTAAACATCATGTTAAAAAGAAAGGTCTCAGATCAACAATCTAAGTTACCATTTTAGTAAACTAGAAAGGGAAAAGTACAGTTAACCTGAAGCAAGCATAATGAAGGATATAATAATTATATGAGTGGAGATCAGTGGGATATAAAACAAAAAAATAGAAAAAATCAGTAGATGCAAAAATTGGTTCTTTGAAAAGCTCAGTCAATGAAATTGATAAAACTTTACCTCCTCCTGCTGCTGCTGCTAAGTCGCTTCAGTCGTGTCCGGCTCTGTGCGATCCCATAGACGGCAGCCCACCAGGCTCCCCCATCCCTGGTATTCTCCAGGCAAGAACACTGGAGTGGGTTGCCATTTCCTTCTCCAAAATTTTACCTAGACTAAGAGGGAAAAAAAGACAAAGATTACCAAAATTGAAAAAATTCAAAAAAACAAAGTTAAAATTAAAAAAACAAGGATCATTGATGTCAACCCTACAAAATTAACAAGGATTATAAATGGATGTTCTGAACCACTCTGTCAATACCAATAGTTAGATAACATAAATGAAATGGTAAATTTCTAGGAGGACACAAACTAAACTATAAGATAAATAGAAAGGCTGAATAGACCTTTAACAAAGATATAAATTTGTGATTAAAAATCTTCCTTCCAAAAAAGTATAGACTTCCCTGGTGGTTCTGGTGGTAAAGAACCTGCCTGCAATGCAGGAGACCTGGGTTCAATCCCTGGGTCGGGAAGGTCCCCTGAAGAAGGGAATGGCTACCTACTCCAGTTTTCTTGCCTGAGAACTCCGTGGACAGGGGAGCCTGGCGGGCTATAGTCCATGGGGATGGCAAAGTGTTGGACATGACTGAGCAACTAACACAAACACACATACACACACACACACACATAGATGACTTCACTGGTAGCCTCTATCAAATTTCTGAAGAAGAAATAAAGTCAATCTCACATGAACTCTTTCAGCAAACAGGAGGAGGAAACACTTTCCAAAATGTTCTGAGTCTAGTTTTACCCTAATAACAAAGTCTGACAAAGATATGTAAAAGACTACAGAACAATATCCTTAATTAACACAGACATAAAAATCCTTAACAAAGTATTACCAAACCAAATCCAACAACTTATAAAAAGAATTACACACCATGACCAGGTATGATTTATTCCAGGAATGCAAGTTTGATCTAACATTCAAAAATCAATTTAGGTAATAATATACCATACTAACAAAGGACAGTTCAGTTCAGTTCAGTCGCTCAGTCGTGTCCGACTCTTTGCGACCCCATGAATTGCAGCACGCCAGGCCTCCCCGTCCATCACCAACTCCCGGAGTTCTCTCAAACTCATGTCCATCGAGTTGGTGATGCCATCCAGCCATCTCATCCTCTGTTGTCCCCTTCTCCTCCTGCCCCCAATCCCTCCCAGCATCAGAGTCTTTTCCAATGAGTCAACTCTTCGCATGAGGTGGCCAAAGTACTGGAGTTTCAGCTTTAGCATCATTCCTTCCAAAGAAATCCCAGGGCTGATCTCCTTCAGAATGACTGGTTGGATCTCCTTGCAGTCCAAGGGACTCTCAAGAGTCTTCTCCAACACCACAGTTCAAAAGCATCAATTCTTCGGTGCTCAGCTTTCTTCACAGTCCAACTCTCAAATCCATATGTGACTGCTGGAAAAACCATAGCCTTGACTAGACGTACCTTTGTTGGCAAAGTAATGTCTCTGCTTTTCAATATGCTATCTAGGTTGGTCATAACTTTCCTTCCAAGGAGTAAGTGTCTTTTAATTTCATGGCTGCAGTCACCATCTGTAGTGATTTTGGAGCTCAGAAAAATAAAGTCTGACACTGTTTCCACTGTTTCCCCATCTATTTCCCATGAAGTGATGGGACCAGATGCCATGATCTTAGTTTTCTGAATGTTGAGCTTTAAGCCAACTTTTTCACTCTCCACTTCCACTTTTATCAAGAGGCTTTTTAGTTCCTCTTCACTTTCTGCCATAAGGGTGGTGTCATCTGCATATCTGAGGTTATTGATATTTCTCCCGGCAATCTTGATTCCAGCTTGTGCTTCTTCCAGCCCAGCGTTTCACATGATGTACTCTGCATATAAGTTAAATAAGCAGGGTGACAATATACAGCCTTGACGTACTCTTTTTCCCTTTGGAACCAGTCTGTTGTTCCATGTCCAGTTCTAACTGTTGCTTGCTGACCTGCATATAGGTTTCTCAAGAGGCAGGTCAGTTGGTCTGGTATTCCCATCTCTTTCAGAATTTTCCACAGTTCATTGTGATCCACACAGTCAAAGGCTTTGGCATAGTCAATAAAGCAGAAATAGATGTTTTTCTGGAACTCTCTTGCTTTTTCAATGATCCAGTGGATGTTGGCAATTGGATCTCTGGTTCCTCTGCCTTTTCTAAAACCAGCTTGAACATCTGGAAGTTCACAGTTCACGTATTGCTGAAGCCTGGCTTGGAGAATTTTGAGCATTACTTTACTAGCATGTGAGATGAGTGCAATTGTGCCGTAGTTTTAGCATTCTTTGGCATTGCTTTTCTTTGGGATTGGAATGAAAACTGACCTTTTCCAGTCCTGTGGCCACTGCTGAGTTTTCCCAATTTGCTGGCATATTGAGTACAGCACTTTCACAGCATCATCTTTCAGGATTTGAAATAGCTCAACTGGAATTCCCTCACCTCCATTAGCTTTGTTCGTAGTGATGCTTTCTAAGGCCTACTTGACTTCACATTCCAGGATGTCTGGCCCACATAATTATCTTAATAGAAACAGAAAAGGCATTTGACAGTAGACAAAAACTGTTTATGATTAAACTCTTAACAAAGCAGGAATAGAAGGAAACCTCCTCAGCCTTATAAAACAGGCATCTACAAAAAAACCACAACTAGCATTATTCTTAATGATGAAAGAATGAATGCTTTCTTTCCTACTATTAGGGTTAAGGTGACAACATCTGCTCTCACCACCCCTATTCAACATTGTACTGAAGAAATGTAGTAAAGCTAGAAAAATACATTAAAGGCATAGAGGTTGAAAGGAAGATGTTAGTGTTTATTCCCAGATGACATAATCCTATATGGAGGAAATCTTAAAGGGTCAACAAAAAATTTCACTAGAACTAGTGAGTCTAGCATTGTTTTCAGAATACAAGCTCAAGATAAAAATCAATTGTATTTCTATACGTCAGCAACAAATAATCCAAAACCCAAATCAAAGTTTTTCTTTTTTGTTTTTTACTTTTTTACAATGCTGTTTTGGTTTCTGCCATACAAGAATGCGAATCAGCCATAATTATACATACATCCCCTCCCTCCAGAGCCTCTCTCTCCTCCCCCATCCCATCCCTCCAGCTCATCACGGAGCTCAGGACTGGGCTCCCTGTACTACACAGCTCCTCACCAGCTATCCATCTTACACCTGATAGCGTGTATACGGTGATGCTACTTTCTCCATTCATCCCACTCTCTCCTCCCCTACTGTGTCCACAGGTCCATTCTCTACATCTGCGTCTCCCTTCCTTCCCTGCAGATAGGTTCCGCAATAGCATTTTTCTAGATTTCATATATATGTGTTATATACGCATTTGTTTTTCTCTTTCTGACTTAATAGGCTCTAGGTTCATCCACCTCACTAGAACTGACTTGAATTCATTCTTTTTATGGCTGAGTAATATTCCACTGTGTATATGTAGCACATCTTCCTTATCCATTCATCTGTCTATGAACATCTAGGTTGCTTCCATGTCTTGTGCGTGCTGTGTGTGATAAATCACTTCAGTCGTGTCCAACTCTGTGTATCCCACACAGCCAGTCTGTGCCCTGGCTATTATAAATAGTACTGCTATAAGCATTGGTGTGCATGTGTCTTTTTCAATTATGGCAAAACCAAAATTTAAAAATTCTTTTCACAGTAGTACTGAAATGAATAAAATGCATAGGAGCAAACTTAATAAAAGACAAGTACACTGAGAATTAGAAAGCATGGCTAAGATAAGAGCTACATAAATGGGGAGACATTTTATATTCATGGATTGAACAACTAATCGGTGGCAGCTGTCCCCAAAATGATCTATAGTTTCAATGCAATACCTCCAATCCTAGCAAGCATTCTAATAGAAACTGACAAATTGTTCCCAAAATGTGTATGGAATGCCAGAGAGCCAGAACTAGCCAAAACAGTTTTGCAAAGTAAGAAGACAGAATTTTGTGTACTTGATTTTAAAACTTACCATAAAGGTACAACTTGGGTGGTTTTAGTGTAAAGATAGATATACATATCAATTAAGCAGGGTTGAGAGTCAGAATTAAGAAATACACCCCTATATTATAGTTAACTCATTTTCAACAAAGGTGCCCTTTCAACAAAGGGGAAAGAATAGTTTTTTTCAACCACAAGTGATCCTGAGGGAAAGGAGAAAAATACCCTTAACCCAGCAAAAATCAACTTGAAATGAGATGACAGACCTAAATATAAGAACTAAAATAATAAATGTCTGAAGAAATACATTGAAGAAAATCTTTGTGACCTTGGATTAAGCAAAGATTTCTTAGATATGATAACTCAAACCATGATTCATTACAGAACAAATTGATCAAATAGACTTCATCAAAAAGACTGTTGCTCTTCAAAAGATAGCATTAAGAAAATTAAAACTCAAACCACAAACTGGGGAAAATATTTTCAAATCACATGTCTGATAAAGGACTTATATCCAGAATATATGAAGAGCTCCTTTAACTCAATAAGATAAACAATATAATTAAACAATAGGCAATAGATTTGGATACTCATTTCACAAAAAAATATGAATATCTAATAAGCATGTGAAGAGATGCCCAAAAGTTTAGGGAAATGCAAATTAAAACTACAATGAAATGCAATGCAATGGCAATAAAAATACCAATATATTATTAAAG
>NW_011495080.1:6688570-6712437 GCF_000754665.1 Bison bison bison | reverse complement strand
GGATGAACCTCACAGACATCATATTAAAGAAATAAAAAAAAAAACCCACAATGGAAACTATGTAAGAATGTAAGAAAAAAAGAGACATGACAAATAAAACACACCAAAAAAATACATACTAGAAAAATTACCTCATGATCTGGTAAAAATTGCAATCAGAGAAATATGAAATCAAATAATGTAATGAGGAGATGAACTCCATGAAAATTAAGTTCAAATAAGAGAAGATAGAGGCTCAGGAAACAAATGATAGGATAGTAGAAGAAAATAAAAATAAATTAGCAAGAGATCTGGAAAGCACAGAGAGGTGAAAACGTAAAATGATCATGAAAATGAAAATCACTATTAAAGCAGCCATGAGGACAGTAAATACTGCTGAATATACACCTGGGTCATGGGATAAAGTCTTAAGAAATTGAACACTATTATGTGGAAATGAAAAAAGAATGCAAACGGATGGGATAGAAGATGACAAATATTGAAGACAGAGAGCTGGGTTAACATACTCAAAATTAGGGACCATGGAAAAAAGAAAAGAGCATAAGAACAAGAAAAACAGCACTCACACATAAAATTAGGATTAGGTTTTGAAACAGACATGAATCTACAGATTGAAAGTACATACTATATCCTAAGAAAATATCACATATGCTAATACAAACAAGATGTATTCTGGTTAATGTGTTCTATATAGCACAAAGTTAAATATGTATAATGAATCTGATGGGCATCAGGCAAAAAAAAAATAAGACACATTTTCAAGGAGAATCAGTTTGACTTCATACTTCTGAAAGTGAAAGTCACTCAGTCGTGTCCGACTCTTTGTGACCCCATGGACTTGACAGTTTATGGAATTCTCCAGGCCAGAATACTGAAATGGGTAGCCTTTCCCTTCTCCAGGGGATCTTCCCAACCCAGGAATCGAACTGGGGTTTCCTGCATTGCAGGCGGATTCTTTACCAACTGAGCTATCATATTCTGTATTCTTTGTGAAAAAAGCAATGCATACTTTTATCAAATTTTTATCCAAGATCAAAGGCAGATACTTTCAAATATAGTTTCCTGGTGTATTTCTTTTCTTTTTTTTTTAACCTTTGCATTTTGTATTGGGGTATAGCTGATTAACAATGCTGTGATAGTTTCAGGTGGACAGTGAAGGGCCTCAGCCATATGAGTACATGTATTCATTCTCTCCTGGTGTATTTCTTGAACAAAGTATTAGAAGTTGAACTTCTAATGGTGAATCAAATGGTGAATGGAAAAGTTTAGGGTTAAAAACAGTTGTGGTGGCATTGAATCCACTGGATGCAAAACTAAGATTTAAAAATTGAAGGAATAGTTAGAAAATCACAGGTAGTGTTTACTGTCAAGGTAGAAAAAATGGTTCATCTTAAAGTCAAAAGATGGAAACAGAAACAGTAGGAGATAATGTAAACATGTCAATTTTCTCATATTCTATGATGAGTTAGCACTTGTCAAAATTGATACATTAATATGAGAACTACTAGTATATTTTTTAAAAGTATAACAACAGTATTGAGTAGTCAGACTTGAGTGTGAAGGGAAAGATGGTGTAATGAAATGTAGAGTTATACTTATTTCATCATTTTTCAAAGAGAGAACTGAATATAAATCTAATTATAAAGTAAAAGAAGATTTAGTATGTTGGGGAGCCTGGTGGGCTGCCGTCTATGGGGTCGCACAGAGTCGGACAAGACTGAAGTGACTTAGCAGCAGCAGCAACAATATCTAAAACCCATGGAATTAATTTCACTATTATAAGGAAACAATACACTGGATCAGAAGGCAAAACTTTATAAAGGACACAAAACAAAGTGACTCAGTAAGCTTAAAAATAAGAGGATAGGATCAGCAAGATCCTACTGCATAAGCACAGAGAACGATATTCAATATCCTATGATAAACTATAATGGAAAAGAATATAAAACAAGAATATATATGTGTGTGTAATTGAATCACTTGGCTGTACAGCAGAAATTAATACAATGCTGTAAGTCTACTATACTTGAATTTAAAACATGAGGATAGGAAGAGTCATACGAGGTAAATTAAATAAAGAGAAAGTGAAGATCTTAATATCAGACCATGGTAAATTAAAGACATAGTTCACCGAATGAGATAAACATGCCATCCCACATTCATGACTTAACAGTCATACAGATTTGAACACCAAATAAAACATGAAGAAAATCTGGAGGAACACAGATTCTTTTTGCTACTCATGAATAGATCAATAGATTCTAAAAGTGTAATGGGTACTGTGGATATCTGCTGGGTGTTCTTTTACCCCTCCCCCATTGAATAACAGCAGGAAATGCACTTGGAGTGGGGATGGTAGTGAGAGGGAATTAATCCTGTCTAGAATTCAGGATTAGCGCCTATTGTTTTAACCTAATCGGACCACCTTGTCAGGCCTGCCAGTGATGGTTTCAGCAAACCAGGCCTATGCAGTCACTGTGCAGTGTGCCCCTTGCCTGTGATGACTCAGGAACGGACATGGGCCAATCACTCAGTTGAGGTCAGAGTTGGAAAATGTGTTGGGCCTCCAGGCAAAATTTCTGCATTCTGCAAAGTGAAGAAACGTGGTCATCTGTCTGCTGTGTGGGAATGTGAGTTCTGGAACTGCTCAGCCATCTTTACAAAACACTGACAAACAGGAGGGTTTGGCCCAAGAGGACCACAGGAAATGATCTGGCACTGTATAGCCTCTGGGGGGGTCAACTTGAGGCTCCCCCTACCTCGGGCTTTCAGTCAAGTACGTCTCTGATAATTAATAAGATAAGATAATTAAAGTATATCTAATTGAGATATTAAAAACTCCACACCTGAAAACCAAGCACATAACTGGTTTTCAAGTGCCCAGGAAAATTTTCTAAAATTGACCATGTGCAAGGCCACCAAGAAACTATCAATTCAGTGTAAAAATAGCAGTATCACAGCTTTCAATCATAGTACAATAAAGCTAGAAATGAGTATCACAATCCAGAAAACCCACGGTCATAAATACTAAAAAAGATGAACAACAAATATAAATAAAGTTCATTGCAGCACTATTTAAATAACCAAAAGGTAGAAATAACCTACATGTCTATCAGCTGATTAATGGATAAAATGTGGTTATCTATACAATGGTGGAAAGTACACCAGGAGTGCCAGTGGCTGGGGGAGACTAGCGAGTGGGGAGAGACTGTTAATGGGTGCAGGGCTTCTTTGGGGGAAATATTCTGGAATTAAGATAGTGGTGATGGCTGCACAGCTTTGTGAATATACTAAAAACATCACAAAATCATACTTTAAAAGGATGGCTTTTATATATGTGAGTTATATCTCAATATGAAAAGTGACATACTTCGTAGAATATATTGGTCACAGAGACCAACCCTGATATGCGAGGGGAAGGGACACAGGGCGTGCATTTGTGTCCACGCAGGGAGGCAGGGAGCATTTAGGACTCTTTTGGAGGCTGGCTATCACAAACAGCTTAAAAGATGTGTTCAATCACATTAACATGTTCTATGTTAAATACCTTCAACTGTATGCAGCTTCTAATGCGCCAACTCTTAACATTTGTGTACTTATGTCCTTTCCTTGGCCAGTTCTGGCTGTATTCCACAGCTCATTTTCTATCTATGATGTTCTACTTGAACAAAGGTGATATGACTTGGAAATCATTTTCTAACACAACATTATTTCTTATCGAGCTGTCTGCTGTCATGTATAACAGTTTCCACTTTTAAGAATCTCAACTATATTAACTGTAGATTCAGTATCTAGAGTCCTAACAGAAATCCTGTAGAGTTGCATATTACTGATGAGGAAACAAAGGCTTAGAAAGGTTGCATAATTTGCCCAAGCTTTTAGGCTAGTAAGTGGCAGAGCAAGAATTCTAAACCATATGATTTCCCTGGTGGTCCAGTGGCTAAGACTCTGTGTTCCCAATGCAGGGGGCCTGGGTTCGAACCCTGGTCAGGAAACTAGATCCCACATGCCTCAACTAAGAGTTCACATGCTGTAACTGAAGACCCTGCATGCCACAACTACCAAAAAAAAAAAAAAATCCACATGCCACAGCTAAGACCCAGTGCAGCCAAATAAATACATAAACAAATTTAAGATAACCATATGATAACAATCACCACAAAAGCTAACATATATTGAGTATTTACTGTATCCGGCTTTATTCCACATTCTTTCCATGGATTATCTCATTTAATCATCACAACAACCTGATGAGGTAGGTACCATGATTAGTATCTTACAAATGAGAAACTGAGGCTCAGAGAGGTTAATTAACTTGCCCCAAAGTTACAAAGGTAACAAGTGGCAGAACAGAGCCTAGAATCTGGGCGTGTCTGATGCTGAATGCACCTCCATTTTTCCACACTGTCTCTCACGGTAAAGCAGAGCTGAGATGATGTCAGGGAGGGTTTCAGATTTTATTTATGTATTATTCATTAATTATGTACATATCCCTTATATCTTTGGTCCATAAAAATGTTCAAGTGGCCAGTGGGTCTGACGTCTCTTTCCGTGAGGGTATCACTAACTCATCTTTCTTGTGGAGAAAATAACTGACTCAGTTTTCCATGCAGGTCTTTCACAGAAAGACTGACTGAATTTTTCTGGACTCTGTCCCTGTATCTTTCTTTACATACTTGTTGAACTTTCTAATGATTTCTCCGTTTTGCTCTCATTATTATGGTGAACAAAACCTTTGAGACCCAATTCCACCAAAATGGTTTCCTCACCAACCACCTTGTCTGGAGAGAGATCTCCAGTTCCCAAAGCGGGTGCTGTGGCTCAGGTTAGTGCATTTGCTAAGGAGTCCCGTTCAGCTTGCTTTCTTTTGCTTCTTCTAAACGATGAATCACAGTATAAATTTAGGATCAACTTTTCTAGGAACTGGGCAACTCCTTCATCAAACACAAATGAAACATAAAAAACAGATTTTCTTGGAGGAAAAGGATACAGTTTCTGCATAGAATGAGAGGAGAGTTCCCTCAACAAGTGTCCACTTAGTAAAGAACTAGAGACTGAAACACATTTACACGAACACAGTTAATGAAAACTAAGCTTTAGGACCATCTCCACACAGAGCCCTTTCCAGGTCCCAGGAAGAGGTTTGGTACTGAGTTCAAATGGTCATATTTTTCTGTAAAATTTGCAAAATGTGGTATTTATTTTAACCACAGTCAGTTAAGGTTGCTATTCCTTCTTCAACTTTCTCTTGCTCACATACCTGCCTAGATCTGGTCCTTCTGGGTGGCCTCAGTATGATTTGGATCTGGCTAATGCCAAGTAGAGCTGGGGAAGCATTCAGTTTGGGGCTAATGTTAATAGACTATCTTGATGGGCAAGTGTGTGTTCAGTCGTACCCAACTCTTTGCAGACCTGTGGACTGTAGCCCACCAAGCTCTTCTGTCCATGGGATTCTCCAGGCAAGAACACTGGAGTGGGTTGCCATGCCCTCCTCCAGGGGATCTTCCCAACCCTGAGATCAGACCTGCAGCTCCTGCACTGCAGATGGATTCTTTACCACTGAGCCACTGGGGAAGCCCATCTTTATAGGATTTGCAGTTATTTCTGTAGAATTAAATTACTTCCAGGTGCCCTCATGCTGGAATGGCTTCTAAGAATTAGAAGCTATCACCCACAGAGCCAACTCACCCAATTATAATGACATCAAAGTGTGGGCTAGTGGTTCTATTGGAATAGGAAAGTGTGCCCAGTACCAAAATTATGTTGGTTGTGGAAGAGCAAGATTTGGAATGTATGGAAACAGAAGCTAGTACACAGAGATTTCTTAGAATTGTTAGACATGTAAATTATAAGGCAGGATTTGGTCTCATAGATGTCTGGTCAAAATAGGAGTACTATTTGATAATGTAGCATATTCACTAAACATTTTTCAGGGCTTCCCAGGTGGCACTAGTGGTAAAGAATCTGTCTGCCAATGCAGGAAACATAAGAGATGCAGGTTCGACCCTGGGTTGGGAAGATCCCCTGGAGGAGGACACGGCAACCCATTCCATATTCTCGCCTGGAAAACACCATGAACAGAGGAGCCTGGTGGGCTACAGTCCATGGGGTCACAAAGAGTCAGATAGGACTGAAGTGACTGAGCACGCACATAAGCAATCTTCAAATATATAGATGTATATATATAATATAAAATAACTATGTTATATAATAATATATATATAAAGCCATACTATAAGAAATATCTTTCTCTTTCTATAGAAAAATATCATAAAATCACTCTCATATAAACAAGTGATTAAGAGTATACAGCCAGTTCAGTTCAGTCGCTCAGTCATGTCCAGCTCTTTGCGAACCCATGAGCTTCAGCACGCCAGGCCTCCCTGTCTATTACCAACTCCCGGAGCCTACCCAGATTCATATCCACTGAGTCAGTGATGTCATCCAACCATCTCATGCTCTGTTGTCCCCTTTTCCTCCTGCCCTCAATCTTTCTCAGCATCAGGGTCTTTTCAAATGAGTCAGCTTTTTTGCATCAGGTGGCCAAAGTATTGGAGTTTCAGCTTCAACATCAGTCCTTCCAATGAACATCCAGGACTGGTCTCCTGTAGGATGGATTGGTTGGATCTCCTTGCAGTCCAAGGGACTCTCAAGAGTCTTCTCCAACACCACAGTTCAAAAGCATCAACTCTTTGGTGCTCAGCCTTCTTTATAGTCCAACTCTCACATCCATACAGCCAAGATATGTACAAAACATAGAGGTTTTTCAGGCAATAAATCACTAAAAACACTGAATTAGATTTGTGATGTTTGTGGTATTTGTCATATTTTTATAATTTTTAAATTTACTGTGACTGTTTTATCACTTTAAATAAACATTCTCCTTCCTGCCTAATTTTATATTTGTAAAAATGTGTTCTCTGGCTCACAATAGACCTCCAAAATTACCTACATTTCGGGCCCCATGAGACCCACACAGGCCACTGATTAGAGATGTTCTCTCTGAAACCAGAGCAGAAGGGTGGCCAAAATATAACAAAGTTAAAATTTTGATTTAGTGATCTGAAATTTTATTGCTGGATTTCAGTTTTAGTTCTGTGAATTTCCTTTTTCACTCAGTTTTCTTGAGATATAGTTTACATATGGCAGAGATCTTAATTTTAGTTACATTAAATTAGAGATCTTAATTTTATATACACTTGACAAGTGTATGTATGAGATAATAGAAAATACATACATTGGTCTCTGCCCCTAGTTCCTGGCACAGAGCTTTAAAACCCAAGTGATAAGTGTGCTTGGATCATCTTTTGTTCTATTGAGGTGACTGTGGGTGGACTCCTGGCTGGCTCCTGGTGGGGGCTGGTTAGCAGGAAGACCAAGCCATGATTAAAAGCTTGGGATTTTAGCCCCAGTTAATAATTGATCATGTCTATGTAAGGAAGTCTCCAGAAAAATGTCAGTAGCACAGTGTGCATGGTGTTCAGAGAGCTTCCAGGTCCAAACACGTCCACACTGAGAGGGTAACACAATCTAACTCCATGAAGACAGAAGCTCCTGCCCTCAGGACCCTCCCGACCTCACCCTGGGTACCTCTTCATTTGGCTGCTCACCTGCATCCTTTATCACACACTTTAATAAATTGGTAAAGGTAAGTAAATGTTCCCTACATTCTGTGAGCTACTGTAGCAATCCATCAAACTGAGGAGGGGGTCATGGGACCCTCCAACTTAATAGCCACTTGAGACAGAAGTTGTGAGTAAAACCTGGGAACCTACTGCTGGCAATTGGCGTCTGAAGTCTTACCCTGTGGGTTCGGACAGTACCTCCAGGTAGACTGTGTCAGGACTGAGGACAGCCCAGTGTCACAGGGAACTTGCCCGGGGTAGGAAAAGCTCCCACACATTCAGTGACCAGAAACACTGGACGTGTGTTCTGTGTGGATGTAGTGGTAGTGTATGAGTAAAGGAGACACACAGGAGAAGCTGAAAAGGGAAAGATGGGGGTTCTCCCTACACAGAAGGAGAACTGAATTAGGTTTTTCTAACTCAGTGGAAACCCATGAAACTAACACCCAAATGAAGACATAAAACATTTTCATAACCCCTCCAAATTCTCTTGTGTCACTTTCCAGTAAATACGACCCTAGAGGCAACTGGTACTCTGATTTTTATCACCAGAGATGAGTTTGCTGTTGCGCAACTTCATATAAGTGGAACAGTGAAGTACATATATGTTCGTTTCTGAGTGCTTGCTTAAGCATATGTTTCTGAGATTCATCCATGCTATAGCATGCATCCATCATCTCTTCCTTTTTATTGCTGAGTAGTTTTCCACTGTGAAGCTGTATCGCAGTGTGTCCATTCTCCTGTTAAACATTAGGGTTATTTTCAGGTTTGGGATATTATGAATAAAGCTGCTACATATATTTGTGTATAAGTTATTTTGTGAAGATTGTCAATTCTCTTGGGAATGTACTTAGGAATGGGATTGCTGGATCCTATGATAGAAGAAGATGTATATATGTGAACATCCATGTACATATTGGGAAAGGGCATGGTAACGCACTCCAGTATTCTTGCCATGGACAGAGCAGCCTGGCAGGCTATAAGCAGTAGACTTGCACAGAGTCGGACACAACAGAAGCAACTTAGCACACACAACATGTGTGTATATATGTATATATATACATATATATACACACTAACCATTATTGAAAATAAGATGTTAAAGTCTCCAGATATTATTGTTGAATTGTATATTTCTCCCTTCAATTTTTCTTTCTGTACTTTGTAATATGCACCTAACTGCCTCTACTGTTTCTAATGGAAAATCAGGCATTAATCTTATTGGATTCTCTTGAAAATGATGTCACTTTTTCTTGCTGCTGTCGATTTCTTTTTCTCATTATCTTTGACTTTCAGCATTTGTGTTTATTGTCCTAAGAGTTTGTCAAGCTTCGTGGACATACAGATTTTTGTGTACCAAATACGGGAAGTTTTCAGCCATTATTTCTCCTCCTTTCTCTCCTCTCCTTCCCTTTATGTGTATATTGTTATGTGTATTGGTGCCCTATGTTTCTTTGAGATTCTCTTCACTTTTCATCATTTTTCCTCTGTTCTTAGATTACATAATCTCTATAAATCTATTTTTTAAATTGTTGACTCTATCTTTGCCCGCTCAAACGTAATGTTGAAGCTCTCTAGTGAGTTTTTCATTTCTGTTATACTTTTTGACTCCAGAATTTCCATTTGGTTCTTTTTGTATAGTTTCTATCTCTTTATCTATTTTCTATTTTACGAGACATTGCCATCATTCCTTCCTTTGCTTCTTTAAGAATTGTTTCTGTAACCTCTTTAGGCATAGTTATAATGATTGCTCTGGAGTCTTTACCTGTTAAATTCAACAGTTGAGCCCCTGTTGCCGCTTCTTTCCTGTGTATGGTTACACTTCCCTGTCTCTCTGCATGTCTCATAATTAATTGTTAAAAGTGTACTATTTGTTGAAAGGTGTACATTTTGGACAATATATTGTAGCAACTCTGGATGCTGATCTCTTTCCATGCTGGGGCTTGTTGTTTTGGTCTGTTGATTTCAGCTGATTGGTCTGTTGTGTTCAGGGCCCCGGGGTACACATTGCTCCTCAGTCTGACCCAGTTAAATCAGGCCACTTTGCAGGTGGTGTTTTTGAGGCAGGTCTTTGAGGTTTGTTTTGACTTTAGAAGTGTTTTCCATCGTGGTCTCTTTCCCTGATTTTTTTTTTTTTTTCTGGCTAGGTGAGCTGGCCCACAGTTTAGCATGTCGCTCTAATGAAACTACCCACCTCCACTGAGTTGCTCACCAATGAACTCTCCATTGTTTTTGAGGGTGTTCTTTGTGTTGAATGTTCTCACATTGTTTCAGATAAAGTCAGTTCCCTTGAGAAGCTGAGAACTGAGATGCTCTCTAATCCTATAGACTGTCTCTCCTTCTGAGCAGAATCTCAGGAAACTGGCTTCTCTTGGAGAGACATCCTGCTCTAGAGGCCGGGAGCTGGGTAAGTGGCTTGCCTCTCTCAGCATGGAACATCTGCTCCACGAGCAAGCTGGAGCAAGGGCAGTTGAGGCCTGATATTCGTCACTGGCTGACCTTGTGGTAGAGCCTCTACACTGAGTGTGGGCTGGGTGGGGGAAGAGTGCCCTGATCTCTCAGCCACACTGCCCAGGAATTTAGCCTCTGCAGCCCCGCAGCTCTCACTACTGTCCACCAGCTCTCATCCACCATCGTGGGTGGATGGCACCGGGGCATGCGTTCTCCTCTCCATTCTTCTAGGCTAGCTCGTGTGCTGAGCAGGTGTATTTGTGAACTCAGTAACAAAATACCATAGGCGAGGTGGCTTAAACAATGGAGAAGTATTTTCTCAGGTTCTAGAGGCTGGAAGTCTGAGAACAGAGTGCCAGCATGGTCAGGCTCTGGTGACCTCTCTTGCTGGCTTGTGGATGGCCAACTTCTCACTGCATCCTCTCATGTTGGAGAGAGAGATAGAAAGGAAGGGGCAAGCTCTCTGGTTTTCTGGTTTCTCTTTTTAAGGGTACTAATCCCATTATGAGGGCGCCACCCTCATGGCTTCATCTAAACCTAGTTATCTCCAGAGACCCCCCACCTCCAAATGTCATCACACCGAGGGTTAGGGTTTCAGCCTACGAATTTTGGGGGAATGTCCAAGCATTCGGTATGTATCAGCAGGTTTCAGTGGCTTTCAGAAGCAGAAAGCAGAGACTGTGGCATGCCCTTGAGGCAGAACCCTGATAGCATGATACATATAGTTGCTATATTGATTATGCTGTTAGATTTTCTACATAATTTTATTTTTTGCCCCATTGACCTGTGTCCTGTGTTGTACTAAAAGTGCTGTCTCCTAATTTTAGTGTAGCTTTCTGTCTGTCTCTTGTATATTCCTAACTTTCTGATTTATAAAGGTAGTTGCTGTGCTGTTTATGTCGTATATATTCACAGCTGAAGTATTATCATTGTGAATTAAGCTCTTGCCATTATCAGGTATTCTTCCGTCTCATTTAATGCTTTTTGTCCAGATTCAGCATTTTCTGAGAACATGATCACAAGCTCTCCTTTCTTATAGCCTTATTTGCCTGCTATACCTTTATGCATCTCCCTAGTTCTAGCCGTTCTGAATCAGGTTGATGTAGTTGTATCTCCTGAGCACAGAGAGGGGTTTTACTTTGTGAATCAATCTGAAAATCTTTTTAATAGGCAAGTTTCCATTTACATGCATTGAAATGAGCAACAGGCTTGATTTGCTATTAGTATCTATTTTGACATTGGATTTACTGTGCATTTTGGTGGCTCCAATGGTAAGGAATCTGCCTGCAGTGCAGGAGACCTTGGTTCGATCCCTGGGTTGGGAAGATCCCCTGGAGAAGGGAATGGCAACCCAGTCCAGTGTCTTTGCCTGGACAAGCCCATGGACAGAGGAGCCTGGTGGGCTACAGTCCATAGGGTCCTAAAGAGTTGGACATGACTGGGTGACTAACACTTTCACTTACTTTTTGTTTTAACATGTTCCTTTCTCTGGGTATGGCTTCCCTGGTGGCTCAAATGGTAAAGAATCTGCCTGCAATGCAGGAGACATGGGTTCAATCCCTGGGTCAGGAAGATCCCCTGGAGAAGGAAATGGCAATCCACTCCAGTACTTTTGCCTGGAGAATTCCATGGACAGAGGTACAGTCTACGGTATTGCAGAGAGACAGACACGACTGAGCGACTAACACTTTTCTCTGTGTAGTATGTTTTCTTTTCTCACTAAAAATTTAAAAAATATATATTTATTTGGCTGTGCTGGGTCTTAGTTGCAGTCCATGGGATCTTCCGTCTTCACTGTGGCATGTGGAATGTGGGGTTTTTAGTTGTGGCATGAGAACTCTTAGTTGCAGCATGTGGGATCTAGTTCCCAGGCCAGAGATCGAACCCAGGCCCCTTGCATTGGGAACCCAGAGTCTTAACTGCTGGCCCCCCAGGGAAGTCCCTCTGCCCAAGTTTTAGTAGCTGTTGGCTTCCCTCAGGCGACAAGGCATCACAGTGGAAAATTACCCAGTTCTGGTCTCTTCTCCTAAGCATCAACCCCGCTCCTTTCTGCTTCCTTTTGATTGTTCTCTAGTGCCCTCAAGTGGTTGTTTTTATATTTTGATAGGAATTCATAACTGTTATTTGAGGAGGATTGATCCAAACATATCCTTCCACCGTTATTGCAAGACTCTCATTTTTATATTATCTTGGGTTTTGTTTTGTGGTACTGGGGGTGTCTATTTCTGCTTGAGTTTCTGATCTGTGACTGGGTGGTTTTATATCTGCAAATGTTTAAGAATGTTTCATTTGGTTTGGTTATTGTACATATTTCTTTCTGCTTCATTTTGGAGGAGGATTTTTTTACTGGCTGAAATGTTATGATTTCTATTTTACATTACCTTTGTGTGTTGGCTTTGTGCGTTATCTGCCATTTGCCATTCATTTGAAATGTTCTGGTTTTTTCTTTGACTAGCAGTAAGACAGGGATAAGGATTTCAGATAGGTTGCTATATTTCACAGTTCAAGAGCGCCCTCTTCTGTTGATTCAAAAAATTGTAGTTCCTTAACTAAGGCTTTTTCAGAGGTAGGTTAGAATATTCGATTTTGTTCTACTAGTTATTTTTAAAACTTTGCTTAACTTCCTGAGGAGCTAACAGTGTTTTATTTCTTGTCTGTGATGACTGCAAGAGTGTTCACCTAGAGAAAATTCAGTGAGCTGTATACTTATGTGTATATTTATATTTCAATATATGCATGTCTATAAAAAGCTAAAATATACTTAAGTGTATAATTCTGCAAAGACTAATGTCAATAATGGTATTATGTTAGAGGAAATTATCCTCCATCTTCCATTTCTGTAATGACTTACTTACTACTTTTGTCCATTTGTTACTCTAAATTATACTTTGCACGTATGTCTAAGTACACCTACTGATATCTTACAGATACTTGTTTTAAAATCACTGGATCCTCACTGCCAGTATTTTCAAATTATATCTTTAGCTTTCATGAATTCTTTACCTTGATTCATCTTGCAGCTGGCTGAAGTACAACATGAAATAATTTTAGTGGAAAACAGCTTTCCTTCATAGTTTTAGCATTAAAACTAGCACAACCTTGAATATTTAAGACTGTCTTTCTATTGCTTCCAAGAGCTTATCTGACGATGTTTTATTTTCGGACATCCATACTGTGGTATGATATGAATTCAGCCCATGTTTAGAAAAATAAATGAAAGATTCTTTAAATTCTATAGTACTTTACAATTTTCAAAAGTTTCACACACCTGACTTCGTGTAACCCCATCGTAATCCTTTCCCCCGCTCCTATATTGGCCCTTCCCCGTCCCTCTCGCCCCTGGTAACCATGGGCATCCCAGGTGGCTCAGTGGTAAAGAATCTGCCTGCCAATGCAGAAGACGCAAGAGACCCGAGTTTGATACCTGGGTGAGAAGATGCCCTGGAGAAGGAAATGGCAACCCACTCCAGTATTCTAGCCTGGAAAATTCCACGGACAGGAGCCTGGTGGGCTATAGTCCATGAGGTCGCAAAGAGTCAGACATGCCTAAGCGGGCACACACACACAGGTAATTGCTGGTTTGTACTCTATATTGGTGAGTCAAAGGTAACACATTTTTAGAAATTCCATTGTCTAATTTTTTGTTGCTAGCATGTAGAAAGACAATTGATTTTTTAGTATTAATCTTGTATCTAGTGACCTTAGTGCATTTATTAATTAGTATAGTTTATTGGTTGATTCTTTTGAATTCTCTCTGTGTAGGATTGCTTCATCTCTAAATTTAAAAGAAAATTCTATCGTCTGCTCTCCTGCAGGACTCCATTCCCCTGCTTTACTGTGAAACAGCAAGTGCCCTCAAAGGAAGGGCCTGAGGAAATGAGAAACCCTCCTTCACCGTGTTTCCCTTGTCTCAGGTATTGTCACCCCTCAAATCCTGCCTGCGTTACATGTTCTCCAAATATTATAAACAGTTCTTAATGTAAACTGTGCATCTTTTATAGTTGTTTATAGTAAGATAATTCATCTGATACTAACTATTCCATCGTGATTGGATCAGAAGTGCAGCTTGCCTTTTGGCTTTGTTTATAATTGTATTTTCCACTTACTTGCTGCAATGTGGGAGACCTGGGTTCGATCCCTGGGTTCGATCCCTGGGTTGGGAAGATCCCCTGGAGAAGGGAAAGGCTACCCACTGCAGTATTCTGGCCTGGAGAATTCCATGGACTGTATAATCCATGGGGTCATAGGATTTATTCTTTACCTTTAAATCTTAAGATTAACCAAGAAATGTATAGGTGTTGAATGCTTTTCATTAATCTATTGTTTCATGGGAATCTTTTTGATATGCAGTGGGGTCTTTACCTCAGTTCCATCAAATATTCTTCTACTTATTTTGTGTATAAGTCAGTGAAAAGAGCCACAATCAAAGAGCCCTGTCTCATAGTTTCATCGTTAAACACAGACATCCACCTGCCTTTTCCCTCCTTGGATGGAAGAGTGAAGGGACAGCCCCTCCATATCGTGCCCTCCGTCAGACCCCTCTCTTCCCCGGAGAATTAACTTCTTAATCTCCTGCATCTTTGGTTCCTTCCCCACTGCTGAATCACCAGCAGCAAACAAGCGCACTCTAGTACCCTTCATCCTAAAAGAAAGAAAACTGGCCTTCACCATGCATCTCCGCCAAGTCCATCGTGCCTCCCCTTCAGAGGGAAACTTACCAAAATTCCCTTCATTCTCTTTTGTCGTTTTCTTCCATTTTCTCCTCAGCCCGCCTCCCCTGCACCCACCCCCATCACACAGAACTCTGTTGAAACTTCCCTTGTCAAAGCTGCCAATCGGCTCCTTTGTCAACTACTATAATCACTTCATGTCTCATTCAATTTCTCAACAACATTCAAAACACACTTTCTTCTTTTGGCTTCTGTGACCACATACAGGCCAGGTTTTTCTCCTATCTTTACATTTTTTATCCTATGTATATTCTCTCTGGATGATCTAATTTAGTCCTTTGAGTTAAATATATTTGTATACTAGTGACTTCCAAATATATACATCTTTGGCTCAGGTGTTCCCTTGAGAGATGAGATTGAATCTCTAGTCACTTGTTTAACATGTGCACACAGCTGTCTAAAACCAATACAGAGAGAAATAGGCTCCATTCCTGTCTTCATGCCTGTTAATCCTTGATTTGCTTCCATTTCAGTACATGGCCCTATCATATATTCACTTGTTCAACCCAGAACGGTGATCATCTGCAATCCACCCCTTCGCCTCAACTCTTATTTCCCACTTTTCTGTAAGTCACATCAGGTACACCTGCAAAATGCATTCCAAAAAATTCTACTTCTGTTTTGACGTGGTGACGTTCAAGTCACCACCATCTCACCATTACTGCTTCTCTAACTGGGCTCTGTGGTTCTACCCTTGCCCTCAACAGTACCTCCTCCATACACCACCAGAATTACCCCCCTTTAAAATGTGATGTATATCTTATCATCCTCCTAAACCCACCAGTGGCTGCCTTGTAATAAAGTCCAAGCTCTGCCCCACTGTCTATAATTTATACATGCTTCAGCCCCTGCCCAGCCACAAAGAACCAGAGAGCAATCCCATTATGGACACAGAAGGCAGCAACTCTCTTAGCTTTCACACTTCTTATCATACCATTTGTTTACACAATACTTGTCTACTTATGAAATATAAAGAATGAACATTATTACATCAGGGTCAGGGGAGTGATGTCAGCATCATGGGAGCATAAAACATTCCTCATTTTATCCCCTTTTTAAAACAACAAAATAGACATCCATCCACAAACAAAGGCACCTTTGTGGGAGTTGCAGGATCCAGGAGGCCCACCTACCTGTACACCCAGTATACAGGTGTACGTGTATACACCCAGGCAGACAGATTTCAGTATAGACAGCAAAACGAGGGGAGCCAGTGAACCTGCCCAAATCCCACTCTTGCTGTGATTGGGAAAAAAGAAAAAACAAAAACACCTGGAGAGTGCTGACCTGGAGAGATACTCGTGCATGAGAGAGAATTTGCAGAAGTCCAGCCGTCCTGAGGCAAGATTCCAGCACGCCATTCTAGAAACAACAAAAACAAAACACAGCAGACCAAACACAGTTTGGTCACAGCAGAGGGGGTGGTAAGAGAAGCTTTCCTAGTGTCCCCCCGCCAAGGAAGCAGTGTGCCAGGCTGATGTAATCAGTGGTGGCACCCTCTCCCCAGGGGGAAGGAGAGTTGGGAGTGAGTAGCCAGCTATTCCAGTTGTGTGGGACAAACCCGGTTCTCTCCAGCAGCACCCAGGGTCCTGAGGTGGGTCTTTCATGACTGGAGGTGGGGAAAGGGGCAGAGAAGGGAAGGCTTTCCTGCTGATGGCACTCAGCAGGAAGGGCAGCCACAAATCCCTCGGAGTACCACCTGTGCATCTCCCTACTAGATCCATGGGCCAGTGTTAAACCCACATCTCAACCTAGTCTGTGGCATCTCCACATGTGCGTTTCACAGTGCAGCTGTGAAAGCAAGCTCCCGTAGACACAAAGCACGCTAAGACAGGCTACACAGTGTGGGCAAGGGAGAAGCCACCAAGTGGAGCTGTAGCACCACCTGCTGGAAAACCAGAGAGCGTTCCAGGAATCTGCCTGGTGACATGTAAGAATTAAGCAGTTCAGTCGCTCAGTCGTGTCTGACTGCGACCCCATGGACTGCAGCACGCCAGGCCTCCCCGTCCTTCACCAACTCCTGGAGTTTACTCAAACTCATGTCCATGGAGTCGGTAATGCCATCCAACCATCTCATCCTCTGTCATCCCCTTCTCCTCCTGCCTTCAATCTTTCCCAGCATCAGGGTCTTTTCCAATGAGTCAGTTCTTGGCATCAGGTGGCCAAAGTACTGGAGTTTCAGCTTCAGCATCAATCCTCCAATGGATATTCAGGACTGATCTCCTCTAGGATGGACTGGTTGGATCTCCTTGCAGTCCAAGGGCCTTTCAGGAGTCCTCTCCAACACCACAGTTCAAAAGCATCAATTCTTCCGCGCTCAGCCTTCTTCACAGTCCAACTCTCACATCCATATGTGACCACTGGAAAAACCATAGCTTTGACTGGATGGACCTTTGTTGACAAAGTAATGTCTCTGCCTTTTAATATGTTTAATATGCTGTCTAGGTTGCCTTTTTTTAAAATCTATTACTTATGCAGCTCCTACACCAAAGATTTCAAATAAAAGGGCAGAAAAGGCTGCAAAAGTGTTTGGTTTATGCCTTTTTTGACACCACAGTCACCGATTTCCAAAAGTGAACAGGCAGCACAAAGTCTGCATGTTCATATTTTCTATTTCTTTCTGATTCAGTCTGGGGAGATTGTACATTTCTAGGAATTTGTTCATTTATTTAGGTTTTCAATTTTGTTGATGTATAATTAATAATAATCTCTTATGAGCCTTTGTATTTCTGTGGTGTCTCTTGTAACTTCTCCTGTTTTATTTCTGATTTTATTTATTTTGGCCCTCTCTCTTTTTTTTGGCAACTCTGGCTAAATTATCAATTTTGTTTACCTTTTCTCAAAGAGTCAACTCTTAGTTTTACTGATCTTTTCTATTTTTTAAAAGTGTATTTCATTTATATATATGCTCTGAGCTTTATGATTTATTTTCTCCCACTAACTTTGGGCTTTGTTTGTTCTTCTTTATCTTTATCCAGTTCTTTTAGGTGTGAAGTTAGGTGGTTAGAGGTATTTCTTATTTCCTGAGGTGGGCTTGTGTTGCCATAAACTTCCCTCTTAGAACTGCCTTAACTGAGTTCCGTACATTTTGGATCTTTTGTGTTTTTGTTTTCATTTGTCTCCGGGTATTTATTTCTTTGATTTCCTCAGTGATCCATTGATTGTTTACTAGCGTGTTGTGTAGACTCCACGTGTTTCTGTTTTTTGCAGTTTTTTTCCTGTAGTGCATTTCTAGTCTCATAGCATTGTGGTAAGAAATGATGCTTGATATGATTTAAATTTTCTTAAATTTATTGAGGCTTGTTTTATGGTTTAGCATGTGAATCTATCCCAGAGAATGTCCTATGTGCACTTGAAAAGAATGTGTATTCTGCTGCTTTTGGATGGAAAAATATATATATATATATTATATTTTTTTTTTCTCTCAGGATGATCTGTCCTTTGACATAATTTGGGCATTAAAGTCACCTCCTATTATTATGTCACTGTCATCTTCTTTTATGACTGCTGATATTTGGCTGATGTATTCAGGTGCTTCTGTTTTGGGTGCATGCATATTTATAGTTGTTATATCTTCTTCTGGGACTGAACCCTTTACATTATGTCATGTCCTTTTTTGTCTCTTGTAACTGTCTGTTTTAAAGTTTGTTTTGTCTATATAAGCACTGCTACCTCAGCTTTCTTTTTATTTCCATTTTCATGGACTATCTTTTCTAATCCTCTCACTTTCAGTCTGTGTTATCTTTAGATCTGAACTGAGTCTCCTGGAGGCAGCATATATATGTGTCTTGTTTTTGTGTTCATTCAATCACTCTTTATCTTTTGATTGGACATTTAGTCCATTTACAATTAACTAATTATTGCTCATTATGTATGTATTGCATTTTGTTGCTGTTCTGGCATTGTCTTGCAGTTCTCTTTCGTTCCTTTCTTCTTTTGCTCTCTTCCCTTGTGATTTGCTAATTATTTTTAGTGTTATGTTTGCGTTCCTTTCTCTTTTGTGTGTGTGTGTGTATCTACTGTAGATTTTTCATTTGTGGTTACTGTGCTGCTGCTGCTGCTAAGTCACTTCAGTCGTGTCCGACTCTGTGCAACCCCATAGATGGCAGCCCACCAGGCTCCCCCGTCCCTGGGATTCTCCAGGCAAGAACACTGGAGTGGGTTGCCATTTCCTTCTCCAGTGCATGAAAGTAAAAAGTGAAAGTGAAGTCGCTCAGTCGTGTCCGACTCTTCGCGACCCTATGGACTGCAGCCTACCAGGCTCCTCCATCCATGGGATTTTCCAGGCAAGAGTACTGGAGTGGGGTGCCATCGCCTTGTCCGTGTAGTTACTATAGGTTCATATTAACTATATATATGATTATTTTAGTTGATGATCTAAAGTTTACAAATCTAAGAACCCTGCATTTTCACTCCCCCATATACACATTTAATATTTTTGATGTTATATTTTACATCTTTTTGCGTATCGCTTAACTACTTAGTATAGATATAGATTCTTCTTTGCACTTTTGTCTTTTAACCTTCCTACTAGCTTTATAGGTAGTTGATCTACTACTTTTGCTATATATTTGTCCTTTCGTAATTTAAAAATTTTCGGTTGTGGCCTTTTCCCTTACTCTTTAGAGAAGTCCCTTTAACATTTCTTGTAAAGCTAGTTTCATGGTGCTGGAGTCTTTCAGCTTTTGCTGGTCTGTAAAACTCTTTATTTCTCCTTCAAATCTGACTGATAGCTTAGGCAGGTATTCTTGGTTGTAGGATTTTTCCTTTCATCATTTTAAATGTATCACTCCCTTCTAACCTGATAGTATTGCGGGAGTTCCTTTGTACATAACTAGTTGCTTTCCCTTGTTGCTTTTAATATTCTCTCTTTGATTTTTGTCATTTTAGTTGCAGTATGTCTTGGTGTGGTTCTGTTTGGGTTCATCTTGTTTGGGGCTTTCTGTGCTTTCTGGACCTGGATGTCTGTTTCCTTTCCCAAGTTAGTTCAGCTGTTATGTCTTCAAATATGCTCTCTGTTCCTCTCTCTCTTCTCCTTCTGGGGCCTCTATAATGTCAATATTATTAATAGCATGCTGGATGTTGTTTCAGAGGTCTCTGAAACTGTCCGCATTTCAAATTATTTTACTTTTTTCTGTCCAGCTTCCCTCTGATTTTATTGTCTTCCAGGTTGCTGATTTGCTTCTCTCATCTGCTAATCTACTCGTGACTTTTTTCTAGTGAATTTTTTTACTGCAGTTACTATATTCTTCAGCTCTTTTTGGTTCTCTTTGTATTTTCCAACTCTTTGTTTTATACCTCTGTCTTCTGATGAGAAGATGTATTCCATTCTTCTTCTGAGTTCTTTGACCATCTTTACAGTCATACCTTGAATTCTTTCTTGAGTAGACTGGTTATCTCCACTTAGTTCTCCTTCTAGAGTTTTCTCTTGTTCCTTTGTTTGAAACATATTTCTCTGACTCACTTTGCCTAATTCTGTATTTATGCTGTGTGCGCTCAGTCATGGCTGACTTTTTGCGACCCCATGGACTGTAGCCCGCCAGGCTCCTCTGTCCTTGGGGATTCTCCAGGTAGGAATACTGGAGTGGGTTCCCATGCCCTCCTTCAGGGGATCTTCCCAACCCAGGAATCAAACCAGGGTCTCCCACATTGCAGGTGGATTTTTTACCAGCTGAGCTACCAGGGAAGCCCCCCTCTATTATATGTTTCTATGTATTTGGAAGATTGGTTATGTTTCCTGATCTTGGAGATACAGCCTTACATGAGAGAGTCCTCTGAGGCCCAGCAGGGCACTCCCTTCTGATCTCCAGAGCTATGTGCTCTGGGGGCACCCTCTGTCTGTGCAGTGTGGACCCTTCTGCTAGTAGTGGGCTGATAGGTGTGGATAACCCTGGCCAGGTTGGTTGTCAGGCCTTGCCTAGTGTGGAGGCTTCCAGCTGCTGCTAGGTGGGGCCTCAGCTCAGGGGGTCCTATGGCTGGTGTCTGCCCACCGGTGGGCAGAGCTGGGTCCTGGGGTCTGTGGCTGCAAGGTCAGGGGGTTGGATCTGGTGTCAGCCTGCTGTGGGCAGGGCCAGATCCTGAAGGCGGGCTCAGGGCGCTGGCTGTCCTGGGCTGCTGCTGACACACTGGTGGGCAGTGCCAGGACCTGGGGCAGCCTGCAGTTCAGGGGTCCTATGGCAGCCAGCCTGCTGGTAGGTGGGGCCGTAACCCTGCCTGGACAGCTGCTTGACCTGGGTTTTCTAGGACTGGTGCCGTCTAGCTGGTGGGGTAGGGCTGGGCCCCAGCACTAATAAGCTAGAGGGAGGATTCCAAAATGGCGCTTGCAACACCCGTGTCCTCGTGGTAGGATGAGCTCCCTAAACTGGTAGCTGCCCGCCTCTGTGTCTAAGGTGATCCCCTGTTGTCTCTTGCTTCTCTGACCCAGACTCCTTTCAAATTACTCTTTATACCCTGGGTCCTGGGTGTGTGTGATTTTGTGTGTGCCCTTTAAAAATGGAGTCTTTATTTCCTATAGCCCTCTGGCTCTCCTGAAAGCAAGCCCCGATGGCCTTCTGATGGCTTATCTTCCGGGTAACCTTCAAGCTGGGAGCCCTATCTGGGGCTTGGTCTCCTTGCTCCTTGGGGAGGACTTCTGCCATAGTAATAATCCTCCAGTTTGTGGGTTGCCTACCAGGGGTATGGGTGTAGTGAAAGTTTGGTTGCTCAGTCATTGAGACGCCATGGATTGTAGTCTACCAGGCTCCTCCGTCCACGGGATTTTCCAGGCAAGAGTACTGGAGTGGGGTGCCATTTCCTTCTCCAGGGGATCTTCCCGACCCAGGGATCAAACCCGGGTCTCTCACATTGTAGGCAGACACTTTACCGTCTGAGCCACCAGGGAAGTCATACTGTATCTCTGGCCCTACTTTCCATCTCGTGTGGGTCTGTATTCATATCTTTAGTTGTAGATCCTTCTGCTGGTCTTCAGGTCTTTCTCATTGCTGGTCGCTCTAAATAGCTGTAGTTTTGGTGTGCCTGTGGGAGAGGGCAAGCTCAGGATCTTCCTTCTCCACCATCTTGGCCACTCCCCGGCTAGTACCTATTTTGTGGGCATGAAATTGCTGAAATTATAGGATACATACTTGTTCATCTTTACTAGATAATGTCAAATTGTTCTCAAAAGTCACTGTAAAATGTACTCCCAGCACTGTGAGTTCCAGGATTCCGTGTGTTACCAACATCTGGTATTGTTGAACTTTCTCATTTTTGTCATTCTGGTGGGTCTCTGCTGGTTTCATTTTATGTTGCTTTGATACAAATGAGGCTGACCTTTACATATTTTTCTGTTTATTTCTTCGATTAGGGTGATCAGTTTATACTTGTGGTTTATACTTGTGGTTCCAGCATAATTATTAGAAGGCCTCCTCTCACTTCTCAGTTTGGACAATAAATTATGCAGCTTTCTATTCTTAGTTGAGTTCTCCTACCACCATGGAAATTCTCTTCTTGCTCTTTAGGACTAAGGATGATACTAACATGGTTAAGTGTCTCTGAAGGAAGAAGACTAAATTTGGGTAGATACAGAGGATGGAGCAAAAAAAAAAAAAAGAAAGGGAAATCGGATGTATCAGCTATGACTATTTGTTCTGACTCAGGATGACCATTTCCGAAATAGTGTGAGGTGGTGCCTTCTCATGGGCACAAGCATATGGACTTGATCAACATCTGTCAGCAAAGAATTCGTTTACTTATTTTTCAGAAGTGACTCAAGGCACAATCATTATTTGGAAGTTGGCCCCAGGGCACATTGCAGCCACTCACTCCTCTCTCAACCTTTAATAATTCTTTTAAAAACCTGCATATGAAACCAATAGTACTTTTCATTTTGAAACCATCTGCGGAAGTTCCCTGCTCTTTTGAAAACTCAGTTGTAATGGTGCTATTGAACCACTTCCATATTATACTCAAGTAATCCTTCATTCTCCCCTCCCCCAAAAGGAAATCAAATAAGTAAGCTCTTTGTTAATAATTTATATTGAGCCGTACTTTGCATTTGTGATTTATGGTTCTGGTCTTTTTCCTTGCAAAAACCCTGAGGAAGCATTTTCTCCCCCATCCATGTGGATGAAGGAGAGGAGGCCCCTCACGTCTCAAGCGTCCCCCAGTCATTAAAGAGAGGAAGTCATGTCCTTACGTCAGAACTTTGGAGTCTCTGGTTCATCCCAGCATATGTCCCAGTAAAAGCACATTTCCTTCCTAATGTGAGTTAATGGGCTTGCATGTACGAACTCATGCTGGGGACCAAATGCCAAATTATTTTCTTGCTCAATATTCTTCTGCCATCATGTCAAATATGAGAAATTTCCTCATTCCAAGTTCATTTCACTTCTAATCACTTGAACAAAAACTCTCCCCAGACACACTTGACAAATGTTACTCTCTCTTATTTAGAATGCTCCTTAACAGCCGGAAGCATTTTTCTTCCAAATCTACTCTAAATTGAAGTAAATTTAAAGAAAACTTCCACCTTTGGAAGGAAACCAAAGGTGGGAAATTCTAGCCCTGCTTCTTGAGTTATAACTGGCTGTTAGGCAGGGGTCTATCTTATGCGTATTCGGTGAATGTAACACTAGTTTTTCCTACACAAGATGCTGTAATTCACTGCTCACCAGGTTAGGTCCTGCCAGGTGGCTAAGCTTCCCCCCCGGTGGTTTTGGGTCTTCAGGAGGTGCCATCATTCCCTCTGGTCCCACCCAGCTCTTCAGATTGCTAGTGATTTTAAGTACAGAGCGCTCAGTAGCAAGAGGATCACTGAGTTCACTTGTTTGGAATAATCCTTTCCCAGACTGCTGACGTGTTGATGATGTGCTGTGAGACACATCAATCACGGTGTTGTGAAGACCACATGGCTGTGTTGACCAGCAACGTGTGACTATTTACATTTTAATTATATAAAAAATAAAATCAAGTGGCTTAGTTTCAACAGCAACATTTCAAGTGCTCCGAGGCACCTAGTGGATAGTGCCATTGTGAAACACTTCCATCCCTGCAGAAAGTCCACCAAACAGGACTGCTTCTTAGT
>NW_011495080.1:6676405-6688470 GCF_000754665.1 Bison bison bison | reverse complement strand
GCTTCTTAGTGCCCTGGTGAGCAAGATTTCCCAAACAGCTTTGGTGTCTGCCTTGTGGGCTGCCTCGGAGCTCTTTCAAAGTCCAGGCAGAAACTGGCTCTACCCCTTGCATATCACTCTCTTCCTGAGGGCCAGGGTGCCTCTTGTTTGTCTCTGCATTCCCCTACTTCCACGGGAAGCCTCTTCAAATTCAGAAATTCGCAGGTGTATTGGAGAAGGAAACTTCTGGGCAATGACTTTTTAGAGCAAGGCGACAAGAATGCTAGTCTCATGAGTGCAAGCTACGTAGTTCTGTTGGCTTTGTTTAGCTCTTCATCGCTTGGTCACCCAGTTATCTTCTGTCAGCTGGGTGTCACAAATAAGTGTTCCTGGTTACAGGTGAGCATAGGGTCATTCCTTACCACCCCCACTCCTCGGGGTACCCTGCCCTCCAGGTACCTCATGCAACCTGATGACATTCCTCAGACTTCCTTGTCTGGTGTCTTTGTTTCTTCCCTAGCCAAACCCTCCGCGTTTATCTAATTTATCTTATCCGATTTCTCTCTGGATAAGCAGCTCGGTGTACGCACTTAACAGAGCAGAAAGAGAACTTGTCATTTCTGAAGAAAGAAGTGAGGCGGCAAATGTACAGGGTGGAACAAGATTAGGCAGGATCAAAAGGCAAAGCAGGATGCTCATAACAAAGACAGTTTAAAAATTACAACCTTCACTGTTCACCCTATTGGAATTCACCGGCTGTCAGCGCACCAGCGCACCGTGGGTGTGAACTGTTAGGCATCCGGATGAGAGATCGGCCTTTATTCCTTCTGGCTCTCTGATGACATCCTCTAGCAAAAGCTCAATGTCATCATGAAAAAGAAAGAACAGCACACTGATGAATTAATTTGAAAATATCTGACCAGCTCTTCCAGTCGCAAATCTGGAAATAAATTAATAGGTGTTTTGCATAAAGTACAACAGCATGGAGTTAAGTACCTGGAAAACCAGTCCTTACTGGCTGTGTTAGTCAGAGTTCTCCAGAGAATCAGAACCATAGGATGTGTGTAGAAGTATGTGTGTGTGTGGTAGTGAGGGGAAGGTATTTTTAAAAATAGGTTTGTGTACCTGTGGTGACTGGCAAGTCTGCTGTCCTCAGGGAAGGCTGGCCAGAGTTGATGCTGCAGTCGGGAGTCCAAAGACAGCCTGAAGTCAGAACTCCTTTCTCTTTGGGGATCTCAGTCTTGCCAATCCTTCAACTGCTAGCATGAAGCGCACCCATATTATGCAGAGTCTGAGTCTGCTGATTTAATTGTTGATCACATGTCAATGTACCTTCACAGCAACATCTAGACTGATATCTGATCAACAAGACACAACTAGCTAAGTTGCCACGTAAAATTAGCCATTTCTGTCACCAAGCATCTAATTAATGTGATGAGTGGGTGTATTTGTTAGGGCTGCTATGACAAGCGCCATACAGTCTGGGTGGCTTACACAACAGAAATGTATTTTCTCACAATTCTGGAGGCTGGAAGTTTGAGATCAAGGTGTCAGGGAGGGTTGATTTCTTCAGAGGCCTTTATCCTCGGCTTATAGATGGCTGTCTTCTTTCTCTATCTTACATTGGACTTCCCTGGTGGCTCAGACCGTAAAGCATCTGCGTACAATGTGGGAAACCCGGGTTCAATCCCTGGGTCAGGAAAATCTGGAGAAAAGGAAATGGCAACCCACTCCAGTATTCTTGCCTGGAAAATCCCAGGCATGGAGGAGCCTGGTGGGCTCAAGGGATCACAAAGAGTCAGACACGACTGAGCAACTTCACTCACTTTCACTTTGTACAGGTCTGTGTCCTAACTTCCTCTTCTTACAAGGACACCAATCATTTTCAATTAGGGTCCACCCTGTGACCGCACTTGAATGTAATTACCTCTGTAAAGCCTCTGCCCCAAATGTAGGCTAGGCATGGTTCCACACGGGTGTCATCTGCAAATGTCAACATCTCTTTTCCCCAACTGTATTAATAAAACAAAGCTGCTGGATAAGAGAAGTGGCATTGTTAGACTCTCCACAGCATATGTGGCTGTTGATTACTTCTTTTGGTTTATAAACTCACTACCTGATTTTAATACTTAGATGAAAACATTCTTCTTCTTGATTGATTGATTGATTGGGGGATTTTGAAGCTTACCAGGTTTTTCTAATCAGAAAAATATTCTGGCTTATTGCATAAATTTGGAAAATTTATAAAAGTATAAAAAATTATTAAAAATCAGAGACATTTCACCATATATTTAGAAAACCAGTTAATAGATTAGTATATTTCTTTCTTTCCCTAGGCATACATTTTCAATAAAATTAGGATTACACTATAATCTGTTTTCCAAATTCTATTGTAACAGACATGTCCCTGTTTCTTACTTATGAAAATATTTAAATGATTATGGTGCATTTTATCCATTTCTTTGCAAGTATCCATTCATTTCACATGTTTTTTTTTTTTTTTCCTTCAGTGCCTCAGCATGCTCTGCTTGGTGCTAGGTGCTGGGGATGCACTGGTAAAACAGATAGGACTCTTGCCTTCATAGAGCTTTTCCCATTTTATGGATATATGAAGATTTCCTTAAGCATACCTCAAAGAGAGCTAAGCTGGGAGGAAGGCATTTTGCCCTTTTCCTCTCCCAGCCATATACCTAGAATGTGATTGATGGCTGGCACTCCAGCAGCCGTCTTGGGCCATAAAGTAACTTTGAAAATGGAAGCCAAATATTGAATATAGGATGACGTATAGGATATCTGGGGGTCTGAGCAAATCATGTAGACAGGATAGATAGTTCATGAGCCCTGGGCTGTCCACATCATGACTGAGTCCATGTGAAATGAAGATAAACTTCTAAGCTGTTTAAGCACTGTTATTATGTGGTGATATGCACCAAACTCATTTCCTGATACAATGCTATTTGTGTAGAAGCTGCAAAATTCTACATAATCCAATATATCACGTTTTATCGAGTCTAAGACACATTTACTTTTATTTCTAAAATGTGTGATTTTATGATTCTATATGCCCTCATCAACATGGTTTAAATGACAGATTTCAAAACTCTTAGTGGTATATAAAATAATAGTGAATCTTATTGTCAATGTCATGGCATCAATGAAATGTGATATGCAAGTTTTCCTTGGACTCATTCTTTGCTTTTTATCTTAAAATCTAAATAATAGAGATAAACAAAGAATAGTAAACATTTTTATCCTTAGTGCCCATAATTGAAAAAAATTAACTTTTTGTTCACTTTTTAGTTTAAGATATTTTAAAATAAATAGAAGATAACAGATAAAAAGTTCAAGTCCTCTCTTTCCCTTCCATCATGCCTGTTACATTGCCCCCCTCTCCAGAGACAATTGTTATCACAAATCTGGTATTTCTCCTTCTAGACTGCATTTTACTACCGTTGATAAATATTATAAATATATAACTTTTCTATATATTTTTAAGCTCTAAATATATGCCACCACACTGGTGTCATTCTGCAACTTGCCTTTTAAAATAAATGCTGTGTTTGAAGTCTGTCTAGTGACGTGCTGGTAAATGCTTAACCACCAGCTCTTATGATGGTGAAAAGGGGTGTGATTTATTGCTTGTTCTAATTTCAGTGTTGTAAATACTCCTAATGTGACTGACCTCAAACTACTGATATAATATCAACCAGCTCATAAAACCCCCGAAATTTTAACAAATAGCTCTTGAGACACGGCTGCAGCATTCCACTAAATCATTTCATATCCTTGTGTAGATCTGAGCTCTGCGTTTGTTCACTTGGGTATTGTAAGAGTTTTTCCTGATGTTTCTGTCAGTTTGCTTGTTAACAGACACCTAGATTATTTCCAGGGCTTCACTGCTGTAAAATAGCACCCCTCCCTCTCCAGCTCTCTCGTGCACGCTGCAAGACTTTCTGGGCTACTTGGTGTGTTCACCTAAGTCTCACTAGATCTGGAAAACTGCTCTCCTCAGTAGCTGTACCAGTTTACGCGCTTCCTGGTGGGATGTGAGAGATTCCACTTCCCCACAACCTTGCTGACACTGGCGATGTCAGGTGGTGACTTTTGCCAATCTAAATGGTGAAAGTCCATTGACTTCAGCATTTTTCTGAAGTATAGTTGATTTGCAGTGTTGTGTTAATTTCTGTTGTGTTGACCTTTACTGTCACAGGACCATCTCGTGTAGCGGGCAAGTATTTTTAGTGGGGAGTACATTTTGTCTCATCCTCTGAACACGACTGGCATTCTGTTAGAATGGGAAAAGAAAGGAGATGCCTGCCACAGGAGTTATTTGAATGTGAATTTTGTGTACATTATTTTTTCATAGTATCATCAAATTGGGTAAATGCTGGAAACTTAGAAATTTCTACAATCCCCCGAAAGACACAGAACATCGTTTTTACCTTTCATCGCCTTTCATCGCTTTATTCTTCATTGTTTTGTTCATTTTATACTACCATTTAGGTATACAGGCTTCATTTCCCTTTGTCTCTTTTCACTAATTCAAAAAGAATTTAATATTTAACTAGGCACAGGCTCTCTTATGATGTTCTCCAGGTATGACTCATGCCAAAAAAGGGCAGAGGTTTTATAAGTATAGGTTGTGGGGTATGAGAAAGCAGCACATGGGGCCTAAAAAAAAATCTGACTTGTCATTATAGTTTTGTGTTTGTAAGACAAGTCCGTTTTATTGTCTCATATCACTTCACATAACTCAGGAATGCTTTTTCCCAAAGTTGAGGACTTAGCAATATGTGTAGGTGGGACCAAGAAAGGTGTGGTTCCTTTTAGACCATTTCCCAAAGGTGAGTCATGGGAGGGTTGTAAATCAAATATCTGCGGAGGAGGATATCTGGTATGAAAGGAAGACATACATTAGATTCCACAGCAATTAGACTTTTGTATCAAAAAAAGCATCTGGTTTTAGAACTTGCAAAAAAAGAATAAGTGAGAATTTGAAGATCTTGAAGAAAGCATCCAGGCACCCAAGTAACGGTAATTACTACATCCTGTGATTGTCATCGCTGCTCCGCTTCCTAGGACACTTGTTATGGGGATGAACCTGCAGTGTATCCTCATGCGTGCTAGTTCACTTCAGTCATGTCCAACTCTTTGAAACTCTATGGACTGTAGCTCACCAAGCTCCTCTGTCCATGGGATTCTCCACGCAAGAATTCTGGAGTGGGTTGCCATGCCCTCCTCCAGGGGATCTTCCTGACCCAGGGATCAAACCTGCATCTCTTGTGTCTCCTGCATTGGCAGGAGGGTTCTTTACCATGAGGGCCACCTGGAAGTCTGCAGTGTATCCCCATCAGGACCTAATGAGGGTGTATGCATGTGTGTGTCCATGCCACTTTGTAATATTAACTCATTGTGGTTTCAATTTTATACATTCTACATTGTTCAATCTTATACATTCTCAAATAGATCAGAAAAGCAATTAGTCATCTACCACCAAGTATTTCATTTAACATTTTATATTCCCACTGGAAGGATTTCAATTCTAGTTCTGGATTCTAAACTTTTTGAAATAAGGGAAGAAAAAACCTGAATGAGTGTTCTCTAAGACAACACAACATGAATGTAGAGCTTAACTCGTATGCCTCTTTAGGACTGCACGTATCACATAGTGCAAGGCATACAGGTTATTAACAAGAGCGGTTTTCTCCGCCACCCTCCACGGCCGTGCACCGCGTCCGTGCTTGTGCACGTTCCTGTGAACTGGCGTTAGAGACTCGCACTGGCGTCGGGCTGCTGTGCAGATGACAAGGCGGTTTCCATTTCACACCTGGCACACAGGGGTTGGTCAGGAGATGTTAGTACCTGCCCCCTCTGTCCTTCAAGGTCATGTGCATCATAAGTTTGCCTGAACTCACATAGGTTTAGCTTTTCCTATAGAAGAGCCATTGGGAAGGGCAAAGGATGATTCTGGGGCCAAGTCTTCCTTCAGGGTCCTTGAGGACAGCCCCTACCTTCTGTTTTAGAGGACCCCTCAGACATCTGGATTAACACAACGAAAAGATATGATGGCTTTTTCTATTTCAGATTAGCAGACATTGAAAATCAGCATGGGAAAAGCAGCCACCTCCAAACTCTTACACTTAAAGGAGTAAGTCCAGATTGAGACCTGTGGTTATGGATACGGGTTCCAGTCCGGGCAACACCTGAGGACAGAGGGGTTCCTGTCACAGTGCGGAGCTGGTGCTTCGAGCGTCTTTTTTTGGGCTGCCCTGAGCACTGGCTTCCCCAGCCATTAGAGTCAGGGAAGAAGGTAAATTCTTTTTTAAAGACTTTAAAAAAAAAAAAAAGTTTAAAAAAATGTTTTAGGATTACAGCAAAAATTTTAGGAAGGTTCAGAGGCTTCCCGTATAATTGGTCCTCATATGTGGATAGCCTCTGCTATTACAATATCCCCCACCAGGGTGTACACTTGTTACAAATGATGAAGCTACAGTGACGCACTGTTATCACTCTAAGTCCTTAGTTTACATGAGGGCTCACTTTCGGTGCTGTACATTATACAGTCTGGACAGATCTACAGTGGCAGGTACCCACCACTACAGCATCATGCAGAGTATTTTCACTGTCCTGAAAAATCCCCTGTTCTCCACTTGTTTATCCCTCCATCCCCACCTACCCTCTGGCAACCACTGGTCTTTCTCTTGTCTCCAGAGTTGTACCTTCTCCAGAATGGCATATAGTTGGAGTCATAGTTTGCAGCCTTTTTGAATTGGCTTCTTTCACTTACCAGCATGCACTTAAGTTTCCTTTCCAAGGTTCAACAGCTCATCTTTCGGTGCTGAATAATATTCCATTGTCTGGATGTACCACCCCTTATTTATCCATTCACCTACTGAAGGACATCTTGGTTGTCTCTGAGTTTTGGTAATTATGGATAAATCTGCTATAAACATCCATGTACAGGTTTTAATGTGGATATAAGTTTTCAACTCTTTCAAGGGACATGATTGCTGGATTGTATGCTAAGAGTATGTTTAGTTTTGTGAGGTGCTAGACTACCTTCCAGAGTGGTTGATAGGAACCATTCTGCATTCCCACCTGTGATGAATAATTCTTGTTGCACCACATTCTTCTTGGCATTTGGTTTTTCCAGCGTTCTGCATTTTTGCCATTCTGGTAGATGTAGTGGTATCTCATTATTGTTTAGAAGGAGAATTCTTCAGGTAAAGAGTCCCTTTATTTCCCTCCTATAGAGGGGATTTACTTCAGGCCCAAATTTGTCTCTTTGGCCCTGACCATGGTGCTGAATCATCTGATCTTTGAAAATTCAGCTCCTACAATGGCAGTAGATTTACGTTCTCACAGATGTGGAATGTGTTTAAAGTGGTATAAGGAAGTGTGTGCCCCTCCTAAAGCCACATATTTAAGCTATAAAGTCCATCTGCTCCCTTGAACTCCTTTTAAGGAATGTAAGATAGGCAGAGAACTTCTGGCTAAAATTTATAGATTAGGATGCTCCCAGTTCCAGAACTCCATTGGAATATGAGTAGGTTTTAAATAGTCTAAAAACCAGCTGGTGCCAAAGTTAGTGGAGTACAGGTCGAGTGCAATATTTTACCCTCAATTTCTAAGGCAGTAGCCACAGCTATGCCATACTTCCAAAGATAATGATTAGAGAGAGGCTTCTGCTTCTCAGAGTGGGGGTTTCCAACTTCAGTGTGGTGCTGCCTTGCTGACACCCAGCAAATCTGTGTTGACATAAAGCTTTATCATAGGTTAATCCTCTAAGAACAGAGTTTGTGGAAAACAGCACTTTTCATGCCAGTGCTACACTGAGTGCTTAGCTACACTGTGCAAGGCGTGTGCTGGGAATGTGGACCCTGACATCAAAAGGCTTACAGCCTATTAAGTGAGAAAAACATGAATGTGAGCGATGCCAAAGGCAGGCAGAAATGCACTGTTGCTCTCACCGAGAATCAGCATGTCGGAAGAACTGTGACAGGACAGTGACCCACTCTGACCTCAGCAGGGAGTTCTCCAGTGTCCTGAGCTCTGATCTTGACCTTCCACTTACCTTCCATTTCAGACCAGGGGCAGACATATCTGAATTGATGAAGTCCGGTCAGCCATACATTTCTTTTGAGAGATGAATTCCACTTTGTGACAAGATCCTGGTCATGACTCCTGGGACTCCTGCTTGCTGGGAGCTTGGGAGGATTGCTTTTTTTTTTTTTTTTTTTCCCCCATTCAAGTACTGCCAGCCAGGGAGAGGACAGTCTCAGGCAGGTTGGGGCATATAGTGTTTAATCTGCTCCATGGACACACATTGCAGCTCCATCTCCACCAGCTCTCTGCAAACGAACAAGGCAGAGATTACTGTATGGAGGTGGTGCAAATCACGGGCTACAAAGAAATTTGTTCAGGAAGGGCAAACCACACGATCAGACTTTCCTCTGCTGACTAAGGAGGACCCTGGTCGCAATAGGATTCCAGTGTCTTTCACCTAATTAAGCATCAGGGGTTCCTCCTGCCCTTCTTAGGGTCTCTTTCTCAGGACCTAGGGTACCCTGGTGGCTCAGTTGGTAAAGAATCCACTTACAATGCAGGAGACCCAGGTTTGATCCCTGGGTTGGGAAGATCCCTTGGAGAAGGAGATGGCAACCCACTCCAGTATTCTTGCCTAGAGAATCCCATGTACAGAGGAGCCTAGCTGGCTATAGTCCAGGCAAAGAGTTGGACACAACTGAACACAAAGCTCTCTCTTCTGTCTCAGAACTTAAAAAGTAGTTCAAAGAGAAAGTTGTAGCATGCTAGGTAAGCAGCATGGGGAGAGCAGTATGAGATTTAATAGCATGAAAAGACAGCACTTGCAATCAGTTTACCAATATCTTGAGGTGGAAATGGCCCGAGTTCTGGGCATGTTACAGAGGAACTCGCCTCTTAAATCCTAGACAGTGCCTGGAACATTGTAGGTGCTCAACAAATCTTTATTCAACTGAATTGTGCTGAGATACTAAAGGAATGGGGGATGGCTGCTTCCCAGGGCCAGTGTTGTGCTCCAGAAGGCAAAGTGGAACGAGTCACGTGTTCTGGGTTTTTGGGACACTTCCACAACCCAGCACTCACACTGTGCAGCACTGAGGAGCTCTTGCTTCAGGGATAAGAGGTATGAACTCAGGAAAAGCTTACCCAAGGACCTAGAATCTAGCCCATCTCAGCAGGACACATCTTTTTTTGTTTTGTTCCAGACTTTAAACTTTTTCTTTTGTATTGGGTTATAGCTGATTAACAATGTTGTGATAATTTCAAGTCGGATACATCATCTTTAGATTAAAAAAGACCCATATACATGACCACAATCCCTCTTTTTCTCTTTATGGCCATTACCACTTTTATTTTCAAGACAGCTCAAGGAGGTATCGCTATTGACCTTACCTTCTAGGTAGGAAAAAATGGGGCTAGTGGTTTCTTTCAGCCCATCAGGATGGAAACAGGACCTTTTCCAAAGTCATTTCACAGTCGTTTGCAGGCAAGGGCCCCCCCACTCCACACCAAGAATTTCGTAACTGTTCACTGTTTTATTGCGGAAGGTCTGCTCATTTATGTTTCTTCTGGCCTCTTCCCCACCCAACTTTATTTTTTGCAGGAAGTCAGTAAGTGAGCTAGGATAAGAGCACGGCTCCATGTACAATCCACACCTTAGTCCTTTGTCCTGGTTCTCCTGTCTGCCCTTGACCTTCCCCTCTGGCCTGTTCAGTCACAGGAAGGAAGCCTGAAGGGAGGGGCAGCTGTTTTCATAGAGTAAAAATGCCTCTTTCAAAAGCATAGCCAGGGGCTGTGCTTTTTTCCGAGACCAGTTCTGACAGCAAAGAAGGCTGGCGCCCAGCTGGCATGTTCCAGGACCTTTGTCCTGTCACCTCCTGCCACATCAAGCCTTTGGCACAGGACCGGCTACTCACCCTCTGCCAGGCCTGCACCATCCCTGCCCAACCCGTGGTGGGTGGTGTCCAACACTGAGGGTTGATACAGACTGGTGCAGCGCCACACTTCTGGGGATGTTTGTTTCCCTGGAGGCAGGATTTATAAAAAGCAGTAGATATAACATGGACCTTCTTTCCTCCTCCTCCTCTTTGACTACTTCCTAGGAATTTGATGAACAAGCTCCCTGTCCACCTACAGACCCCTCTTACCTCCTGAAGGAAGGAAGAGTGGCACCCACTGCCACTCTTGTCTTCTCTAGCTTTAGAAAGTGCTAATCCAGAGACAGCAAGTCGGCACAGTTTGGCCTCAAGCTTCCCAACCGCACCCACATACCAGGGCAGTGCCAGCTCAGGCACTTATCTATTGTTTCCACGCAGTGGGCAGGGTTGGCCATTGGATACTAAGGCCACCTGGGTGGAATGAGCCTTTTCAAAGCAGGGTGGGTCCAGAGCAGTTGGCTAAAGGTTGTTGCTTGGCCTTGACAGTGTGACTAAATGAGGGATGTGGAGCTCAGAACTTCTCTAGAACCAGGTCATGGGGATTAAGAAAAAAAATCAATGCCAAAAAATTCTTTCATCAACTTAAAATAATTTCTATAGGGTTCTAAGCTCTGGTATCAGGAAAAATCAAAACTCATGGCCTTGAGTGGCCATTGTGCGTAGATGGCGTAGGACAGACAGGATGCTGGCGGATGCTCTCCCCAACCCTCACTGACTGCTGAACCTAAGAAAACAGCTTTCCTTTTGAATACCTCTCATTTTTACCAACTGTAGAATGGGGTTGTTGTTCAGTCATTCAGTCATGTCTGACTCTTTGTGACCCCATGGACTGCAGCATGCCAGGCTTCCCTGTCCTTCATGATCTCCTGGAGTTTGCTCAAACTCACGTCAGTTGAGTCGATGATGCCATCCAACCGTCTCATCCTCCGTCACCCCCTTATACTGTTAAAACCCATCTCAAGGTCTTTAAAAAAATGACTGGCTGGTGAAGCCACTGCTTTCTATATGCTATATGACATATCAAACATAACTTGTACTTGGCAGGCTCAGCAGTTGCTCTCATAACTTGCTTTTTCCATTTAACAAAATACTGACTTCATGTGTAGATAGAAGTCCATCTCTGCCCTCCGTTGTCTTTAGTACATCATTTGTATTTCTGCACTGTAATTTATTTAAAGGATCCACTATTAGACTGTCTCCAGTTTCTCATAAGCCATGTGATGTAAGGTGCAGCCTCGTAGTTGATTCTGTCCACACCTTTGTATCATTGCCTTGACTGTGTCACGAGTGGGGTGCAGGGCTCGAGGGGTGTGTGCGTCCTTATGGCTCTGCTTCCTGACACTCACACCTCAGGGCTGCTGCGCCACTTCACCCTTGTCCCTGGCAGTTCCTGACATCAGGCATTTACTGTCATAAATGAATATGTTGCTACTGTAATGGGAGCAAAAATAGTGTCCTGTTGTTATAATTTGCTTTTATTTCTAATGAATTTTTATGTACTTAAAAAAAGGCTTAACTTTCTAAAACTTACAACATGTAAAAGAAAAAAGAGAATGAACAAAACTACCAAGGCAAAGGAAGATAGCACCGAGGTTACAGGTATGTGGCATCCGTCCACTCGGTAGTAATCCTATTATGGCCCTACATCCGGAGTTCCAAGTAACCTCAACCATATAACAAACAAAGGCATTAAATGACTCACTGGAAAAGACCCTGATGCTGGGAAAGATTGAGGGCAGGAGAAGGAAGTGACAGAGGATGAGATGGTTGGATGGCATCATCGACTCAATGGACATGAGTTTGAGCAAGCTCTGGGAGACAGCGAAGGACAGGAAAGCCTGCTATACTGCAGTCCATG
Organism: Bison bison bison; assembly: GCF_000754665.1. Classification (NCBI taxonomy): domain Eukaryota; kingdom Metazoa; phylum Chordata; class Mammalia; order Artiodactyla; family Bovidae; genus Bison; species Bison bison. Next base: position 6,676,653 of record NW_011495080.1, on the reverse strand, counting down.
GGGTCACAAAGAATTGGACAGGATTGAGCAACTGAACAACAACAACAACAAGCCTTGTTGGGTTGATCTAAGCTCTCATCTGGTCCAGAGATAAAGAACTGTAACTGCAATGCTGCTCTGATTTCTTGGAGGACAGTTAGTAGAGACCCTCCCCTTCACAGCTATTTGTAAGGCCTCCCCAGACAGCCATTTTGCTTTTTTGCATTTCTTTTCTGTGGGGATGGTCTTGATCCCTGTCTCCTGTACAA
>NW_011495080.1:6675783-6676156 GCF_000754665.1 Bison bison bison | reverse complement strand
TATACTGCAGTCCATGGGGTCACAAGAATTGGAACGGATTGAGCAACTGAACAACAACAACAACAAGCCTTGTTGGGTTGATCTAAGCTCTCATCTGGTCCAGAGATAAGAACTGTAACTGCAATGCTGCTCTGATTTCTTGGAGGACAGTTAGTAGAGACCCTCCCCTTCACAGCTATTTGTAAGGCCTCCCCAGACAGCCATTTTGCTTTTTTGCATTTCTTTTCTGTGGGGATGGTCTTGATCCCTGTCTCCTGTACAATGTCACGAACCTCATTCCATAGTTCATCAGGCACTCTATCTATCAGATCTAGGCCCTTAAATCTATTTCTCACTTCCACTGTATAATCATAAGGGATTTTATTTAGGTCAT
>NW_011495080.1:6675353-6675659 GCF_000754665.1 Bison bison bison | reverse complement strand
GGTTTGCCCATTCCCTTCTCCAGTGGACCACATTCTGTCGGATCTCTCCACCATGACCTGCCCATCTTGGGTTGCCCCACAGGCATGGCTTAGTTTCATTGAGTTAGACGAGGCTGTGGTCCTAGTGTGATTAGATTGACTAATTTTCTGTGAGTATGGTTTCAGTGCATTTGCCCACTGATGCCCTCTTCTGATGCCCTCCTCTGATACTGGGGGGGCCTTACAAATAGCTGTGAAAAGAAGAGAAGTGAAAAGCAAAGGAGAAAAGGAAAGATATAAACATCTGAATGCAGAGTTCCAAAGTCT
>NW_011495080.1:6674631-6675253 GCF_000754665.1 Bison bison bison | reverse complement strand
ATCATTCTGTCGTTTTTGAGATTGCATCCAAGTACTGCATTTCGGACTATCGTTGACCATGATGGCCTCTCCATTTCTTCTGAGGGATTCCTGCCTGCAGTAGTAGATATAATGGTCATCTGAGTTAAATTCACCCATTCCAGTCCATTTCGGTTCACTGATTCCTAGAATGTCGACATTCACTCTTGCCATCTCCTGTTTGACCACTTCCAATTTGCCTTGATTCATGGACCTGACATTCCAGGTTCCTATGCAATATTGCTCTTTACAGCATCGGACCTTGCTTCTATCACCAGTCACATCCACAGCTGGGTATTCTTTTTGCTTTGGCTCCATCCCTTCATTCTTTCTGGAGTTATTTCTCCACTGATCTCTAGTAGCATACTGGGCACCTACTGACCTGGGGAGTTTCTCTTTCAGTATCCTATCATTTTGCCTTTTCATACTGTTCATGGGGTTCTCAAGGCAAGAATACTGAAGTGGTTTGCCATTCCCTTCTCCAGTGGACCACATTCTGTCGGATCTCTCCACCATGACCTGCCCATCTTGGGTTGCCCCACAGGCATGGCTTAGTTTCATTGAGTTAGACGAGGCTGTGGTCCTAGTGTGATTAGATTGACTA
>NW_011495080.1:6671646-6674531 GCF_000754665.1 Bison bison bison | reverse complement strand
CAAAGAAAGGCAATGCCAAAGAATGGTCAAACTACCGCACAATTGCACTCATCTCACACGCTAATAAAGTAATGCTCAAAATTCTCCAAGCCAGGCTTCCACAGTACATGAACTGTGAACTTCCTGATGTTCAAGCTGGTTTTAGAAAAGGCAGAGGAACCAGAGATCAAATTGCCAACATCTGCTGGATCATCAAAAAAGAAAAAGAGTTCCAGAAAAGCATCTATTTCTGCTTTATTGACTATGCCAAAGCCTTTGACTGTGTGGATCACAATGAACTGTGGAAAATTCTTCAAGAGATCGGAATACCAGATCACCTGATCTGCCTCTTGAGAAAGTTGTATGCATGTCAGGAAGCAACAGTTAGAACTAGACATGGAACAACAGACTGGTTCCAAATAGGAAAAGGAGTTCATCAAGGCTGTATGTTGTCATCCTGTTTATTTAACTTATATGCAGAGTACATCATGAGAAACGCTGGACTGGAAGAAACACAAGCTGGAATCAAGATTTCTGGGAGAAATATCAATAACCTCAAATATGCAGATGACACCACCCTTATGGCAGAAAGTGAAGAGGAACTAAAAAGCCTCTTGATGAAAGTGAAAATGGAGAATGAAAAAGTTGGCTTAAAGCTCAACATTCAGAAAACGAAGATCATGGCATCTGGTCCCATCACTTCATGGGAAATAGATGGGGAAACAGTGGAAACAGTGTCAGACTTTATTTTTCTGGGCTCCAAAATCACTACAGATGGTGGCTGCAGCCATGAAATTAAAAGACGCTTACTCCTTGGAAGGAAAGTTATGACCAACCTAGATAGCATATTGAAAAGCAGAGACATTACTTTGCCAACAAAGGTCCGTCTAGTCAAGGCTATGGTTTTTCCTGTGGTCATGTATGGATGTGAGAGTTGGACTGTGAAGAAGGCTGAGCGCCGAAGAATTGATGCTTTTGACCTGTGGTGTTGGAGAAGACTCTTGAGAGTTCCTTGGACTGCAAGGAGATCCAACCAGTCCATTCTGAAGGAGATCAGCCCTAGGATTTCTTTGGAAGGAATGATACTAAAGCTGAAACTCCAGTACTTTGGCCACCTCATGCGAAGAGTTGACTCATTGGAAAAGACTCTGATGCTGGGAGGGATTGGGGGCAAGAGGAGAAGGGGACGACAGAGGATGAGATGGTTGGAGGCATCACTGACTCGATGGACGTTGAGTCTGAGTGAACTCCGGGAGTTGGTGATGGACAGGGAGGCCTGGCGTGCTGCGATTCATGGTGTCGCAAAGAGTCGGACATGACTGAGCGACTGATCTGATCTCTCCTTCACAATTCCTCCTGACCTAGGCAAAAGCTGTGTCCTTGTTCCTCTCATCTTTCTCAGCAATACAGAAAAAGTTCTCTTTGTCGGCCACTTATCTGCAGCCCCAAACAAGTCATCTTGCCCCTTATCCACACAGAGCATAATACGATAATATGAACAGAATCCTAGCAGCTATGCTGCCCCTCAGGTCCTAAAGAGCTAAAACACAAAGACCAAAACCAATATAGGGTTGTTTGGGTACATAGTGATGCTACTGTCTAGCATCTGTAGCTCAGCTCCTTGGAAACAGCTGAGCTTGTTTTCTTGACATCACTTTTAAAAATTGTGGGGACTTCCCTGGTGGTCCAGGGGTTGGGAGTCTGCCTGCTAATGCAGGGGACATGGGTTTGATCCCTGGTCCAGGATTCCACATGCTGAGGGGCAACTCGGCCTGCGTTCCACAACTCTGAGCCTGTGCGCTGTGACCACCGAAGCCCATGCACCTGGAGCCCATGCTCTGCAACAAGAGAAGCCACCGCAGTAAGGAGGCAGTGCACTGCCATGAAGATCCAGTGCAGCCAAAAATTAATTTAAAAAATTGTGTGCTAAACAGTGCACTGTCAGGGAGACTACTGCTGAGGTAACCTGGACTACCCTCGATGCCTGCCGGCCAAGCTTCTGGTGAGATTTCTCCCCAGGATTTCATGGTCTTTTTCATGATGAGCAAATGAGACGGTTCCTTTAATCTCTGGTCACTCCCTCCACCAGGAATGCCAATTAATCATCTGGAAGTCCACAAGCCACTTAAACCTCGAAGCCCCTTTTTAAATTTACTTCAGAAAATTTTATTGAAGTATAGCTGATTTACAATGTTGGGTTTAATTTCTGCTGAACAGAAAAGGGACTCAGTTATACATAAATATATTTTTTTTCATATTTTTTCCATTATGGTTTATCTCAGGATATTGAATATAGTTCCCTGTGCTGTACAGTAGGCCCTTGTAGTTCATCCATCCTATATATAATATTTTTATATAATATATTATATATATATATAGTATAATTTGCATCTGCTAACCCCAGATTCCCAGTCCTTCCCCCTCACCTTTGATGACCACATGTATGTCCTCTGTATCTGTGAATCTCTTTTTGTTTCTAGATGTGCTCATTTTGTGTTATATTTTAGACTCCACATGTAAGTGATACTGAATGGTATGTGTGTTTCTCTTTCTGACTTACTTCACTAAGTATGATCATCTCTAGGCCCATCCATGTTGCTGCAAATTAAGTCTCTTGATCCCTCTGAAATGAATTAATAGCTGGAGTCCAGCTTTTTTGGTTTCTTGATAACTAGTACATTGAAAACTATTTCCTTAACTCTTTTTTTTTTAAATTTTATTTTTTAACTTTACAATATCGTATTGGTTTTGCCGTATATCAACATGAATCCGCCACAGGTATACATGTGTTCCCCATCCTGAACCCTCCTCCCTCCCTATACCATCCCCCTGGGTCGTCCCAGTGCACCAGCCCCAAGCATCCAGTATCGTGCATCGAACCTGGATTGGCAACTCGTTTCATATAT
>NW_011495080.1:6671354-6671546 GCF_000754665.1 Bison bison bison | reverse complement strand
GTATTGGTGTTTTTCTTTCTGGCTTACTTCACTTTGTATAATAGGCTCCAGTTTCATCCACCTCATTAGAACTGATTCAAATGTATTATTTTAATGGCTGAGTAATACTCCATTGTGTATATGTACCACAGCTTTCTTGTTCATTCATCTGCTGATGGACATCTAGGTTGCTTCCATGTCCTGGCTATTATA
>NW_011495080.1:6670374-6671254 GCF_000754665.1 Bison bison bison | reverse complement strand
AACCCTCCTCCCTCCTCCCTCCCCATATCATCCCTCTGGGTTGTCCCAGTGCACCAGCCCCAAGCATCCAGTATTGTGCATCGAACCTGGACTGGCATCTCGTTTCATACATGATATTTTACATGTTTCAATGCCATTCTCCCAAATCTTCCCACCCTCTCCCTCTCCCATAGAGTCCATAAGACTGTTCTATACATCAGTGTCTCTTTTGCTGTCTTGTACACAGGGTTATTGTTACCATCTTTCTAAATTCCATATATATGCGTTATTATACTGTATTGGTGTTTTTCCTTCTGGCTTACTTCACTCTGTATAATAGGCTCCAGTTTCATCCACCTCATTAGAACTGATTCAAATGTTTTCTTTTTAATGGCTGAAAAAGCTATATATGACAAACCCACAGCAAACATTATCCTCAATGGTGAAAAATTGAAAGCATTTCCTCTAAAGTCAGGAACAAGACAAGGGTGCCCACTTTCACCATTACTATTCAACATAGTTTTGGAAGTTTTGGCCACAGCAATCAGAGCAGAAAAAGAAATAAAAGGAATCCAAATTGGAAAAGAAGTAAAACTCTCACTATTTGCAGATGACATGATCCTCTACATAGAAAACCCTAAAGACTCCACTAGAAAATTACTAGAACTAATCAATGACTATAGTAAAGTTGCAGGATATAAAATCAACACACAGAAATCCCTTGCATTCCTATACACTAATAATGAGAAAACAGAAAGAGAAATTAAGGAAATGTATTCTTTTTAATGGCTGAGTAATACTCCATTGTGTATATGTACCACAGCTTTCTTATCCATTCATCTGGTGATGGACATCTAGGTTGCTTCCATGTCCTGGCTATTATAAACAGTGCTGCGATGAA
>NW_011495080.1:6623621-6670016 GCF_000754665.1 Bison bison bison | reverse complement strand
CTCCAGCATTTATTGCTTGTAGACTTTTGGATCACAGCCATTCTGACTGGCATGAAATGGTACCTCATAGTGGTTTTGATTTGCATTTCTCTGATAATGAGTGATGTTGAGCATCTTTTCATGTGTTAGTTAGCCATCTATATGTCTTCTTTGGAGAAATGTCTATTTAGTTCTTTGGCCCATTTTTTGATTGGGTCATTTATTTTTCTGGAATTGAGCTGTAGGAGTTGCTTGTATATTTTTGAGATTAGTTGTTTGTCAGTTGCTTCATTTGCTATTATTTTCTCCCATTCTGAAGGCTGTCTTTTCACCTTGCTTATAGCTTCCTTTGTTGTGCAGAAGCTTTTAAGTTTAATTAGGTCCCATTTGTTTATTTTTGCTTTTATTTCCAGTATTCTGGGAGGTGGGTCATAGAGGATCCTGCTGTGATGTATGTCGGAGAGTGTTTTGCCTATGTTCTCCTCTAGGAGTTTTATAGTTTCTGGTCTTACGTTTAGATCTTTAATCCAGTTTGAGTTTATTTTTGTGTATGCCTTGAAATGTCACCTTTGAAATATACTGCATTTAAACCTTACAGCTTTGAAAAATCAGAATGTCCAATCTAAAAGTAGCCTCAGAGGCAATATAAGTCAGGGGTTCTGAACTTTGGGGTTAGTACCCTTGGAGGCTTCTTGGAAGGCCCTCAGGGACCTGTGAACCTTCTAAAATATACTCGTGCGTGTGTGTATACACATGTGTACTGTTTTTCTTTTAAGGGAGAAGGACCACAGCTTTCACTGGAGTCTTGAAAAAGGACCCCGATGGGACCACTTCGTTTCAGAGATGAGAAAATTTGGCTCTTTAAAATGGTAAGGTAGCTGGAACTAGACCCAAGCCACCTGGCTTTGAGCTCTTTATACAATATACAATTAACCTTAAAAACCTTACAGCTGTTCAGTGAAACAAAGTGAACTCATAGGCTTGTTGACTTGCTTCTGAAATCCCACTAACATGATAATAAAGGGTAAAATAAGTATAAGCCAATAAGGACAAAGAGAATGCCAGAGTAGACAGCAGCCCGTGAGGCTGTGGACAAAACCTTAAGAAAGGAGACAGATATGTGGTGAGGAAACAGGCCGAAACCTTAAGACCCCAGCAAACTGATAACTGTGCAGATTGGTGGAAAGTGGAAGGTGCAGTCGCCTCTGAAAATGGGGACCAAAAACAGGCCCCACTGGGAGCCTGGGTGAGGGCTCAGTTAAAACTCCAGTCTTCTCCCCTGTCCTCCCCAACACAAATGCCATTCTCTGGAGAAGCTCTGGACTCAGGGAATCTCAGGCACAGCCATGGGAAGATCAGGTGCCTTCCTGCGAAGAGGGTTGGATTTCAGTCCATGCTGTGAACAGTGAGCTTCCCTCATTGTTCAGCTTCTAGCTGCTTTCCTCAGTTCAGTTTCCAGAACCTGGCAGCCAAGCTTACAATATACCTCCCTGCTGGGTTGTCTACTCATGGTTGTCACCGTGCCTGTCTAAGGCTGGGATCCACCCTTCCCAGAACCCCTTTCCTGGCACGATTCCAGGCCTAGTCTGCCAGTGAGAGGAACGTGAATAAGATTCAGGTGCCAGAGTGGAGGGAACACCATCATTCCAACGGTCAGATGTGGTGGGTACACTGATCTCTCCCCACAAGCTCCCATTTCACAGCCCCTTTTTGCTGGTAGATGCTGTGGCTTCTTGGAATTTCCTGGTGCCTCCAGCTTCTGCTCGTGTTGCAGGCTCACGTCATCAGTGACAATCTCACTAATTCTCTAGCTGCAGCTTTCAAGCCCTCCCCTTTCCCAGCAAACCCCTCCCACGTTTGTGAACCCAGAAGCCTGTGTGGGCTTCCCAGGTGGCACCAGTGTAAAGAACCCACTGCCAATGCGGGAAACGAGAGACATGGGTTCGATCCCTGGGTTGGGAATATCCCACCAGCTGGAGGAGGAAATGGCAATCTACTCCAGTATTCTTGCCTGGAGAATCCATGGACAGAAGAGCCTGGCAGGCTACAGTCCATGGAGTTGCAGAGTTGGACATGACTTAGCGACTAAACATACACACATTAATGGCTATAATTAATTTATTCTAGTGAAACCTGTGGTGATTCTCTTTGAGCCTAACTGATAGATCCCCACCAGGAGAATGAAGGATTCTTCACTGAAGAAAGTGACCAGACCAAAAAGTGAAAAAAAAACCCCAAAGTTTATAGAGAATGAAATTGGGAATTCTCAGTGAGCAGCTGTCCTTCCAGTTACCCTTCAGGTTAGTCACTCAGCCATGTCTGACTCTGCAACCCCACGTCCTGGGCCCGCCAGGCTCCTCTGTCCATGGGAGTCTCCAGGCAAGAGTACTGGAGTGGGTTGCCATTCCCTTCTCCAGGGGAATCTTCCTGACCCTGGGATTGAACCTGGATCTCCTGCATTGCAGGCAGATTCTTTTACCGTCTGAGCCACCAGGGAAGCCAATCACCCTGTATTAGTTTTCTATTGCTGCTGTTAGAAATTTTTATAAACTCGGTTGCTTAAAACAACATAAATTTATGACCTTACCATTCTAGAGGCCAGAAGTCTGAAGCAGGTCTCACTGGGGTAAAAGCAGTGTCTGCAGGCTGCATTCCCTCCTGGAAGTTTTGGCAGAGATTCTGTTACCTTTTTTTCCCCCCAGCTTCTAAGAAACCAACTGTATTCTCTGGCTTGTGACTCACATCCTCTATTTTCAATGCCAGCAATGTGGCAACTCTCTGACCTTTCTTAGGTAGTCAAGTCTCCCTCTGAAGACAGCTGGGAACCATTCTCTCTTTTAAGGGCTCGTGTGATTAGATTGATCCCACCTGGGTAATGAAGGCTGCTCTCTCCATCTCAAGGGTCTTAACCTGAAACTCATCTGCAAAGTCCTCTCTGCCACGTGATGTAACATTTCTGCGAGTTCTGGGGTTTAGGATGTGGACATTTTGTCATCATTCTGCCTCTCATGCATCCTAGGATGAGCCCAACAGTTGCTAAGTGAATGGATAGTCAAGGATCACAAGACATCCGAGAAAGCCTCTAACGTGAAAGACAAAACCAAAAATTAAAACACAAAGAAACTGGGATAAACAGGTTTATCAGCAACAGTGCAGGGAGCAGAAAACTTTAAAAGCTGGGGGAGGTGAATATCTATTTAACATCTTCAGAGACATTCATGAATCCTCAAAACAGGAACAAAAGGCTAAAAAAAAAAAAAAAGACAAAAACTCTCAGATATTAAACACGTTAGCAAAAATAAGAATTTGATATTACATTTTGAAAATATAGGTGGGAATTGTCCCAGAAATGAAAATAAGATCAAGAAGATAGGAAACCAAAAGGGAAAAAAAAGGAAAAATAACAGAGATTGTCCAGGAGGGCCGATATAGGAAAATTAACATTTCAAGAAAGAATAGTGAGAATGAATACATGGAATTATCTAAGAAATAACAGAAATTATTTTTGAGAGTTGAAAAAAAATAAACCTCCAAGATGAAAAGGATATTAAATACCTGGTTGAATAAATCAACAAAACCTCAATCATACACAAAATTATGAAATTTAAACAACATAAGGAAGAAACAGGATCTCCTAAAAACGTCCAGAGAAAACGAGCCAGAAATTAGCATTGTATCAGACTATCAGTAACACAGGGAGCTAGAAAACAAATGTCTGTTTTCCAATCAGGAATTAACATAAAAGTAAAGTGAAAAGCCTCAAAAAATTACCTCCTGGTTATTCTTTCTTGAGGGCTTCCCAGGTGGCACTAGTGGTAAAAACCTGCCTGCCAAAGCAGGAGACAGAGATGCGGGTTTGATCCCTGGTCAAGAAAATCCCCTGGAGGAGGGCATGGCAACCGACTCCAGTATTCTGCCTGGAGAATCTGATGGACAGAGGAATCTAGTGGGCTACAGTCCATAGGGTTGCAAAGAGCCAGACATGACTGAGGCAACTCAGCACGCACATCCCTTCTTAGGAAACTGCTGAAGGATGGGCACAAAGTTAAAAGTAAAGCAAACGACATTCCAGGATCTACGGTGGGGAATCCAACCCAGGAGAAGAGAAAAGGAATTTCTAGTATGATCATGAAATTAAGTCCTGGGATGATGGATGGGAACCATGCCCAGAAAACAGCCAGTCCAGATCACCACGGGAGGATACACAGCTCCAAGAAAAAAATGCTGAGATGGTCTTAGGGTTTCATAGTGAAGACTGGAAAATAATTAAGTACATAGAAAATTGAGCAAGTTAAAATTATTAAATTACTAATTTCAGTATTAAAAGTTTAAAAAGAAATGTAAAATTATGTAGACCCGGGTTCGATCCCAGGGTTGGGAAGATCCCCTGGAGAAGGAAATGACAACCCACTTCAGTACTCTTTCCTGGAAAATCCCATGGACAGAGGATCCTGGTAGGCTAAAATCCATGGGGTCTCAAAGAGTCAGACACAACTGAGAGATTTCACTCACTCACTCATGCTGTCAACAGCGTTTATATGATTACTGACACTAATTCTTGGTTTAACCAAAAATTGTGCTGTAACTAAACTGTGATGGTAAATGGACTCCAGTGTTCTTGCCTGGAGAATCCCAGGGACGGGGAGCCTGGTGGGCTGCCATCTATGGGGTCGCACAGAGTCGGACACGACTGAAGTGACTTAGCAGCAGCGGCAGCAGCAAAGGGAGTAGTATGTACTTAAGGTGTGATGTCAGAACTAAATCCTCCTTTCCCATAGTAGAAAAAGTAAAATAAATATAGCAGAAATGAGGAAGTAGCACTATGAGCATTTTAAATGGAAGAAAATAATCAGAAGAAACAACTGGGCTGGAAATGGCTGCTTGTGGAAGGCAGAGGATGGCCCTTTGTTATTGTGGGACCAGCAGCACCTGACTTGATAGTCTGTGGACATGTATTGCTAGAAATGTAGAGAAAGACAAGCCAAATGCCCATCAGACTGATAGCAAATAAACAAAACGTGGTCTACCTGTACAGTGGGCTATGGTTCACCCACAAAAGCAATGAAGTACAGACACTGCGACAACATGGGTGAGCCTTGAAAATGTTACGCCAAGTGAGTGGAGCCAGGCCCTCATACTGTGTGTATCCATCTGGCATGTTGTCCAGAACAGGTAGGGCTTTCCAGATGGCGCTAGTGGTAAAGAACCTGCCTGTCAATGCTGCAGATGTAAGAGACGTGGGTTTGATCCATGGATCGGGAAGATACACTGGAGGAGGACATCCAGACCACTCCAGTATTCTTGCCTGGAGAATCCCACGGATAGAGGAGCCTGGTGGGCCATGGTCCATAGGCCATGTGTCGTCACAAAGAGTCGGACACAACTGAAGCGACTTAGCACGCATATACGCCAGGACAGGCAAATCCATGGAAAGCGGATGGGTGGCAGAGGGGGCACTGAGGAGATCTTGCTTAATGGCTACAAAATTTCTTTTGGGAGTGATGAAAATGTGCTGGAACTAGGTAGTGGTGAAGGTTACGCAACAATATGAATGTAGGAAAAGCCACTGTGCTGTACACTTTAAGTGGTTAAAATGGTGAACTTTATGTTAGGTAACCTGGATCTCAGTAATAACATTTAAAGAATACTGGGTTCTGTCTATAGAGTATACAGATTTGATTTTAATTTTTTGCTAAACGAGAGTTGTTTACAAAGTCTCGACAGCATATTTCTACAGTCTCTGGCTTTAGTAAGCATAGGGTGATGAATATGATTGAAGCTTTTGATGATTTACGGTTTCCACGGTTTCTGAGGATCAGTCATCATTCTGAATAGCCAAGATTATATTTTAGGCACATTAGACAGAAATGAATTATGTACTAACCTCCAAACATAATATTAGAAATATTTATGCATGCAGTTTTTCAGTAAACTTAACAGCTTGCTTTCTTGTCATCTGACACTTTCAAAGTAGAGAAGTGCGGAAAACTTAATGAATTCAGAGTTCTGGAAAGTGACGGCTTGTGAATGAGGTTACATTGTGTTCTGCTCCTTTTTCCCCCCAATCATATTTATTTCTCTTTTGTTGGCATCTCTTGCTTCTGCAATATCTTCTATTGTCTGTTTCATTCAGTAGTTAATTACTGAACATCAGGTATGTCATTCTGGCCACAAAGAAGGGCTTGATCCCTCAGAGACAAGCCAGGAAGTAAATCTTGGCCACTAAGACTTGGGGTCTCATGTGTACATTATTTTCAAAGTTCAAATGTGTTTCTGTTGTTATTTTCAGTGGTTTATTTGGGATTCTGGTAGGTCACCAAGAGGACTTGAAATGTCCAACCTCACTCAATAGCCTTTCAGGATCTATCTGAAGTTTTGCCTTACATGTTATTTTCTGCTAAGTCACTTGACTTCCTCCTTTGTACACCCTACTTAAAAATTCAACCACAAGAGCGTGTGTAGAAATGGAATGTCTTTTCTCCTTTAAGCAACATCACTCATTCTTTCCTAGAAGTTTTACTTTTACATGGATCGCTTGGAACAATGCTGCAAAATAATGCAGCTAGACGTTTAATCAGACAGTAGTTTATGATTAAATGCTGTAGACAGAGTTTTGTTTGCAAAACGTTTACAACTGCTAAGTAGTTATAGTCCATGATTAATTTGTGGCAAAAATCTAGTAATATAAACTCATTCCAAGGAAAAACCCAGAAAGACCAAGTGACTTGCCAAGATCGCACTACATAGGAATTAAGTACTCTTAGTTGAACAGTGTCTATTTAAATAGTTATAAGCAAATTAAGTATTTGCATATTATATAAATAAAATTAATTTATGCCAACATCCTAATGCCAAAGAACCATTTGTGAATCTTGTAGCATTCAATATACTTATTAATAAGTGGAAACCTTTAAAGGTTTTTAGCAACATATATTTGACTTTTTAAAACTATGACTTGTTAGCGCCTTAACATTTAATACTTGGGAGCCACTCCCTCATCCCTCCTCAGTCACTTCACATAACAGTTTTCAGTTAATGTAATGATTATTTTTCTAAATAATTATAAACAATATCCCTAATTAAAGACTTTTCTAATATTCTTTTATTATTTAAGGAATAATAAATAATGTATCTTCCAGATTTTAGCAAACACATATATATTTCATCTTGTTCTACACACACACATATACACAAACACACACACACAGAGTTATGGGGCATGACATCTATTATGCTATTAAAAATGCAACCCCAGTGGTGGAATAGTAAAAGCACATTGGTGGTAAAACCAGTGAGCTGAGAGTCAGTTCTGAAACTTAATGAACAGTAAGGCACCAATGCTGGTTTGTTAGCGTTGACAGTGTACCATGGTTACACAACATAACAGACGGTGAGAGAGAAAACCGCTTTGTACTCTTTACCTTTTCTTTAATGCAAAGTTATTCCAACAAGAAGTTTATCTAAAAAATTAGGTACTGTAAGCAGAAAGTTTGAGTCTAGACGTGAGGACTATGAGCTGTACAGTCACCTTCTGCAGTGTAACAAACAACCCCCAAACCTAGGGTCCTAAAACAACAAACCTGTATTTATTTTGTTGTTTTAATGTCCCAATTTCTGTGGGTCAGGAATCTGGGCACATTTAACTGGGTTCTGTGACACAGGGTCTCTCACAGGCCATAGTCAAGGGTTTAGCCGCAGCTGCAGTTACCCCCAGGCTGTTTGCAGGAGGTCTCATTTCCAAGTTCACTCACGTGACTCTTGGCAGGCCTTGGGTCCTCAGGAGCTACTGTCTGAAGGCGTCAGTTCCTTGCCAGATGTGCCTCTCCACTGAGCAGATCCCAACGTGGCCTTTGCTTAGAGAGAGAGAGAGAGACAGCATATACAAGAGCATGACAGAATCACAGCTATTTGTGACTTAATTTCAAAAGTCACATCCTATCACTTTTTGCTGTTATTTTATTTGGGAGAAGCAAGTCACTAGGTCCAGCCCACACTTCAAGGGAGAGGGTTACACTGGGCATGAAGACCCGTAGGTGGGAAGCAGAGGGGGCCATCTGAGAGCCCGCCTACCAAACGAACAGGCCTGGCATGCTGCAGTCCATGGGGTCGCAAAGAGTCGAGCACGACTGAGCGACTGAACTGAGCTGATGGTGATACCCACAGTGGAGACAGCAGGACTAATGAAGAGAAGAGCCCTGGAATCAGGAACTTGGGTTTGTACTCCTGCACAAAAATCTTAAGGTTACACCATCACTGACAAATCATTTCTTTTTGCTTGTTCTCTCGTGCAAAATAGGAATAACAGTAGTAATAGCAACTTCACAGGATGATTTTGAAAGTTCAGTTAAATGAGATAATTCATGTAAAAATGCTTAGCAAGTGCCTTGCACAAAATAGGAGCTCAGTGTTAGCTGCTATTATTGTTATCATCATTGTTGTTTATTTTCCAATTTAGCATCACTTGAGCCAGAAGCTGGAGAATAAGCTGGAGTTCTAGGCTGAGGAGGAGAAGGAAGATCCGGGCAGAGGAACTATCACACACAGGCTTGGAGGTGTGAAGGTAGCTGCGGGTTCGCAGCAGCAAGCTGCTGGGTGAGCTCAGAAGCTGGGCCCTGGGGGCGGGGGTGGGTCTGGAGAGGAAGGTAGTCCTGTAGGCAGGGGTGAAAACCCCCAGGGAAGGAGAGGGAGCCAAGTCACACATGTCAGAAGGATAACTGGAGGCAACACAGAAGCTGGACAGAAGGTGAGAGGTAGGATAAGAAAGCCGCCCAGGCTACTGAGGGTGCAGGCTGGATTTCAGAAAGGCAGGGCAGAGAAGCAGCACAGCCCGGGGAGTGAAGTGAGGCTGGGGCAGCAGAGGGGAAAGGCAGACACTTCTCAGGCCTTAATGTGGCAGGCAGGGAGAGCTGGTTTTGGGGAACGAAAATCAGCACAGCTTTAGCATTATAACTGAGACCAAACAATGGGGGGCAGGGGTGCAATCCCCTGGCAGTCCAGTGGTTAAGGCTCCATGCTTTCACTGCCAAGGGCCCAGGTTCAATCCCTGGTTGGGGAACTAAGATCCCTGTTGCTTAGAATAGCTGGTTAAATTATCTAGTCTTCTCTGGAGGCAAAGTTCAAGTACTACTGCCCCACAGCCTGTCTTGAGTAAGATGTCCTCATGGAAGAAGGCTGTGGGGAATGTAACCACTTGGTCCTGACTAGACCAACTGAAGAATTGTGCCAATTATCTTACGTGTGTGTGTGTGTGTGTGTGTGTGTGTAACTTATCAGGTGGCCAAGTCTGGTAAAGCTGTTGGAGTGAACAAGTGATTCTTTGCAAAGTTAAAGATTTTTTATATGGGGGAAAAATGGAAATATGGACACAAGGAATTCAGAAGAATCTTCGTGGCTAGAATTCTAGTTTGAGGAAAATCATCATGTAGCAGGTGTATCTGAACCAGGGGAGTAATAAATAAGGTTGCTCAGGGGGAAAAGAGCAGGTAAGAAAGCAACAGGCAGAGTTCTGGGGAAGGAATAACCAGAGGACAGAAAAAGCAGCAGCAAAATGGCCTTACTTGATGTCCATGGCTGACAGAATGTTTTGATGACAGATCCCATGTCGTAGCCCTGAAGTGGAAGGACTCTCCCTGACAAATTGCAGGCGGGAGTGGGGAGAGGCAGAGTGGGTGTGGGGAGGGCAGGGAGGTGGCGGTCTGAGCTTTGTGAAGCAGGGCAAGGTGTCGCCCGATGTCAGTCAGGCTCCAGGGCTGCTCCAGGCCAGAGAGAAGGTGGAAGGTCGAGGCCTGGACTTCCCGCAGGAGCCCCTTCTGTGTTCCAGGACGGCCCGTGAGGGCAGCAGGTGAGGTCAGGCAGCACCCGGGGCAGTAGCCGTAGAGGAGCCCTGGGAGGCGGGGCAACTGAGAGCTCACTCCTGAGCCCTTCCGTGCCCTCCCCAGCCTGGGACTAGAAACTCAAGGGTGGTTTTCAGTCTTACGACTTCCCATCCAGAGTAAGAAAGAAAAATTCAGGAAAATGGTTCAACGGTAACCTGAGGCCTTCTTCACCTTGTTTGCTATACTGAACGGAAATGTTAACTTCATTGTGCCCTAGAGAGATAAACTCAGTCATCTGTGCACCTCCCCTCACACGCCTTGTTAGATTTAACTTCCAGCTGCCTGAGCCTGACGCTGCCTTCAAGAGAAAGACCTGGCTGACCATGGAATTCACTCCACTCCACGGAGGCAGGGGAGTGTCAAAGGTGAGGTTCACAGGCTTCTCACTGGGAGCAGAAATTACTCCCTCCTCACGACACCTCGCAAATGACCTGAGGAACTGACTTTGCCCACTTTTTCCTAGGTGTCCAGCATCAAAACAAACATCCATACAAAGTCTATGGAATTTCTCTAAAATATAACCACTAGGAATATGCTAATAGTTATTAGTATTAGCATTATTAGTATTATTACCATTTATTAGCATTAAAACTTAAAAAAGAAAAACCACCTTGATAGGTCCATTTTCTTAGTCTTGACCCCGAAGTTCGCCAACACATTTTATCTCTTTAGTCAGCAGCCTGGTGCTCTTCCCCAATCATTATAACCGATTTCAGATGGTGCTAGAAAATTATATTGACTCTGAACACCAAAAGAAATCAGTCATCCTCTAAGGGGGGGTCACAGGAGGAGGCGAGGGTTGGAAAGGCCCCAAGATCAATCCATCTGCCACACTCTGCTTTGATGCACGCACGGTGGAGGCTGTGTCATGGGAAGAGTGCTGTAGGTTTATCGCACAGATGAGTGTGAAGTTCTAGGAATGAGATGTGGCATCGTTGGCCTGCTGCGTGTGACGCCGCTGCTCGCCGCTGCCGGAGGTGGCTCGGGTCAGCACAGCTCCAGCGGGCTCTCTCGCCAGCCGGTCTTCAGGGCTCCGTCCCATTCGCCCCTTTTGCCGCCGGCGGTGCAGCTGGTCTCCCCCAAGAACACTGATTTCAAATGGTGCTAGACAATCACTATTTAAATCTAAACCACCATATGAAACCAGCTTCCTGAAGAAGCTTTAAGATCTGTTCTTCCTTCGAAACGCTCTCTTACAATAAACAACCTGGGAAGGGAAAAGTTGAAACCTTGCTGCAAGGTACTTCCTTTGTGGTGTAAGGAAAGCCTTAGCACATCGATAGGCTTATACTTCTGTCTCTGTCTCCATTGCTGACGGGGGTATGGGGCAGTGACTGTGACTCTTTTATTCTCATGCTGCCCAAAGACTCAGTTTTTATCATTGAGAGGCAAGGCACAGGTCAACTTCTTTACTCTGGGTGGGAGGTCAAGGGAAACCCTCTACTTAGGTAAGAGGTCAGCGGAGCTGACCCAGGGGTTGGAGTGCCCAGTGCAGGATGAGTCAGAGTGGTACAACATACACATAAGTGGTACCAAGTGCCACTGTACTCCGGTACAAGTTCAAGACCATGCTTTCCTAAACCTAGTGCTTTCATCTGAAGATAATTTTGATTCAAAGGATGACTATGATTTGGGGGAGCCTAAAGGAGATAACGTAATAGCTCAGAGGCAAAGTAATATATTGATGCTGCTGCTGCTGCTAAGTCGCTTCAGTCATGTCCAACTCTGTGCGACCCCAGAGACGGCAGCCCACCAGGCTCCCCCGTCCCTGGGATTCTCCAGGCAAGAACACTGGAGTGGGTTGCCATTTCCTTCTCCAATGCATGAAACTGAAAAGTGAAAGTGAAGTCGCTCAGTCGTGTCTGACTCCATGCGACCCCTAATGAGAGCCAAATGTTTTTTTTCAGAATGGAATTCCTTAGGTTGCATCTGTTTGTTAAGGATTCCTGTTGGCTTTACTTAAGGTTATGCTCCCCTCTGTTCACTGCACCCCTGGTTCTCCTTAAATTATTTTTTGCTGCAGTTCTTTTCTCCTTCCCATTATCGTTCTTGATATCATTTATTAGGAAGCTTACTGCCACTCCCTTTAGGGTTCCAGGGATCCAAGAAGATACAGATGTGCCATTCTTTTTTTAAAACTGTTATGAAAACTTTCAGACACACGTTACATTTGAAGGACAATGAACGAATTCCTAAATTTCTTCCACCTAAATTCAGTAATTGTTCACTCTGACTACTTTTGCTTTAGTGATGTTATCTACATGTACGACATATGTATACTTTTTGCTGAATCATTTGAAAGTGAATCAACAACCATTGTGACATTGTGCTCCTAACTTTTTGAGCAGGTCTAAAGAAAAATGGGGCCATTCTTCCATATAGTTATGATATTTTATTCATACCGAAGAAAATTAACAATTCCTTAGTATCATCTAACGTCTAGCCTATATCCAATTTTCCCCACTTTCTCCAAAAATTTTTCTCTTATGGATTTGTTGGGTTGTTTTCTACCCCAAATCCCATCAAGGTTCACTCACCAAGACTCTTTGGTTTCTTTTAACTTAAAACATTTCCCTGTCCTTTTTTGCTTTTCTCATGTCAGCATCATCTTGTGAGAATGGGTTTGAATCTTGGCTGTACCACTCACTCAACTCTGCTCTCTTTGCTTAAAGATTAATTAACAGAAACTTAGCTCTTCTTGACTTGCCTCATACATCAAGTGAGTGGGAAGAACATCCAATTAAAGGTGCCTGTGGTTGAGGATTCCAGGTGGGCTCAGCAGGATGTTAATAAAGCAGGGCAGGGAGTTCAGCTCACATTCTCATCCTTGACAGGCTTGGCCACTGACCCCCTTCATCAGGAGATCGCAACACAGATTCATCTTTACAGTGGAAAAGCTGCGTGTATGTGCCTATTGCTACTAGGCTAGTTTTCTCATCTCTTTAAATAAGGAAATAGAATACTATTGGGCTGCAGAGCTGGGTAGCAATCATTTCATCAAAGTTACTGCAAAGGAATGTGCATATTTTGTGAAGTGACAGGCAGTTAAATATTTCAATTGGAGAGTCAATTCAAGCATTTAAACCCGAAAAAGAGCCAAGACACATGTAATCACTGGCATTCTCAAATAACTATGTCACTAATTTTGTTCCTTCTGGATATCCTATTGTAATTGATAATAACAGTGACTGAAATATGCAAGATGCAGCCAGACTGTTCTCATCATTTTTGGTTAAAAAAAAAAACAAACCAAAATCCAGAACAAAAAGGTCTGCTTATGTTTTACAAGTGACTAGTTACAGTTTTTGCCTACTGCCAATGAGAAGTTTTGTTTTGTTTTCAAATGACTGACACTTCAGTTATGGAGAAAACGTTTTCCTGAAGAAAAGTGAAGAGTGAATCGCTCCTTGTTACTTACGCCTAATAAAATCACATATACCTTGTACATCAAATATATGTCAAACCCACCCAGGCACTTCATGCACATACATAACACATACTATATTACAAACCACTCTCTTCTGTTCCCTTAGCGGAAACAAAGACATAAGGTAAGTTTTGTGTTATCCTTTAAGTATATTTTTTTAAAAATTCAGCAGAAAAACAAAGGTGGATATATCCTTTCCCATGTATATCCCTCCACGTGAGGAGGCATTCCCAGCAGACACAGGGTAATCGGCACAGGGATCAGTCATGTAGTATACTTCTCTGAATTTTGTAATAAGCAGCAAACCGAGGTACTTAGTTGGTGACTGTAAAATGACTTAAGCCAAAATACTGTGAACTAGAGATCTTGAGTTGGGCCTCTGTGTATAATCTTCTAAAGCAAGAGGTTGGTTTTCTTCGAAGAGGTCTGTGGGCAGGCTGGCTATCGAATTAACACAGCGGAAAAAAAAAATTGCATTGTTTACTAGTAAGTGAAAAACAAAGTTGGTAAGTTAACAGGCACTTGTTCCTTCTCTTTCCAGGAAAACAAGACGACAGTGCGTGGTGTCTGCTTACTTTGATGAGTGTTTCAGTGACAGTCAACTGAAGGGAAAGACTGCTCAGTAAACATCAACATGTTTCCACTCCTCCCCATCCTCCCACCTCCAGCAATCCATCTGATTGTTCTGTGTTTCCAGGCCAGGAGAGGGCAGGGCTGAGTTTCTGTAACTCAGGGTGTTTCTATTTGACCCCTTGACAGTGCGAAGGTATTGCATCATTTGAAAAGAATGTTATTTTTTTAACAAATCTTTCTTACACACAGCATACACACTTAACATTGTTAAAGTCTCCATCTCCAGGAGCCAAGTAACCACCTTTCAAGAACAAAATCCTTCCTTGGTGTCTCTCAGCCCAGGGGCCACAAGGATGCATTTCCATTTCAAAATCCCACCTGCAATTCTTTACCTTCATGCTGTTTTTGAACAAGTTGCCCTTCTTTGTATTTTTTCTTCCAGATGATAGGAAAGTTAGAGCCAGAAATGTGAATCAGTGAGCCACACCGGTAACTCCTGTGTGGCAAAAGCAGAACAGCGGAAACATGTTGTCTTCCTTGAAGTGAAAAGCCAGTTGGTTCTTGCACGAGCTAACCAGATTAAGATAATGTCCCTTGGGGCCTGAGGATTGCAAAAGGAGATGGTATCTGACTATGACACTTTGAGAAGGTAGCTTCAAAATGTTAACAGACATCAGGATATGAGAGTCCTAGCCTGAATATTTAGAACTAAAGATACAACTCTCTTATCGGTTGGAAGCTGCTGGATCCTACGGTGGGAGGTGGTTCTCTATTGACTTACGTGCCTTTAATGAGTATTTTCTTACAGAAAGTGGATGAATAAGAGTCTCAGGATCTGGCGCTGGGCTATCAACTAGCTGTGGAATCTTGGGCCATCATTTAATTTTGCTGAGCCTTCTTATGCCGATCTAGAGAATGGAGTTACAGATTCCTGTCCTACAGTGGTTCTTAGAGGCATCGGGATTTCAGTATGAGGAAACATCTGTAATTTTTAAAGCACTGCACTCAAATGTTGTTTTCTTAGATGGGTTGGAACACTGCAATGCCTTGTAGGGGGAAGGCCAACATGAACCAAAAGTGGACGCAAAGGTTCTCTCTGAGTAATAGCTTCCACTTTTGGAAGACTTACTCTGGGCCAAACACTGTGCTACGTGCTTTTTATGCATTTTCTCATGTTCATCCGCCTACAAGGCTGTGGAATTATTTCCAGTTTCCAGGTGCAGGAACAGAGATTTAGTGAGGGTGCAGGACTTGCTCTGGTCAAAAAGCTTAGGACTAACAAGACGAGGGATCAGACCACTTTGCTTGATTCCAGGCCCAGGCTTTTAGTCATCCTTCTTTGCTGCTCGGATACTGTAACAGCCAATCTTCACATGGCCATGTGGATCTCTGAACAAACTGGCTCTGAGCTACAGGGTTTCACCAATAAGCACATACGAAAATCACTGAAACCAGCTTTGGTCACTATTAGCAGAGTAAGTGGCACTTAATGACCAAGAGGAAGGCGAAAACTCGGAAATCGGTAGGGTTTGGCCCAGGGCCCTCAGCTACACTGACTTGCAGTGTGACCTTAAACTTAAGTTAGGTCTTCTCTAAAGCTTTGTTCTCCCACTAATCTTAAGGAAGCTCCAGGCTTTTTTAAGTCCAGCAGCCCCTTCCCACAGGGGATTGTGGCAGTGCTAAAACTGTCTCCAGATACAGCCCCACTGCTCGTCCTCCAAAGCTGCCTGTTTCTGTGGGGCATTTGGTGTGCTAGCCCAACGCAGACTTGTGGAGCCGAAACTTGCTCCCTGTACAACCTGGGGGATGTTACTTGACTCTCCATGCCTCGGTCTCCCCATCTGGGAGTCACACCTGTGTAATACGAGGACCCACACCACGAAGGCTGATGTGAGGGTGAAGACCGACGAGAAGCGAGCAGAACTAGAAACAGCACGTGTATACATTCAGTAAGTGATGGTGATGATGATACAAACAAGAGACAGGTTTTCGTTTTGCATGTTATAAGCGGAAATGTGGCTATGAGATCAGCCACGGCTGCCAAGCAGAAGGGCCCCCACATTACGGGGGCTCACCCCTGAGCTGTATGGGGCACGTTTCCACAGTCACTTCGCACAGGAGTCTGTTGAGTACTAAACCCTGAAAAGATGCCCTTGGACCTACGAATGGCATCTCCAACGGAACTGCCTGGAGTGAGCAGCTTTAATATTTTCTGCCTTCTCCTCTTCCCATTCTAATACCTGAATATGAGATCCCATACCCTTGCTTCTAAGCAGGAGTTCATGTCATAGACTTTTTCTGATAGTAAATCGGAAGTTGAGTGTTTCCGAGAAAAGAAACAGAGAAGGAACACTGATGACCATTTAAAGAATTTTACTGGGGGGATCCTCCAGGATCAAAACAGAACAAAGCTCCCTTGAGACTGATTTAGGACCAAGAGCCTCTACTTACGTTAGGTGTCACAGCAGTCTGTTGACGGAGAAGTTCCAGGCACGGAAATCCTCAGGGAGCGTTTGTTCAGAAGATCAGCACCTAGAATTTAAATGACAGTATGAGCCGTTAGGGTACATCCAGAGCCACAGAGGAACAAAGTCAGGCGTTTTCTCTCCTTACTCAGAGATGAGTTTTTGAGAAGGGGAGTAAGGAGCACCTTCTGCATCCTGCTTAATTAAGACACACAGTTTGAGAGGGTTCTGTCCGCCAAGTGGCGCACACCTCCTCTCTCTGTGGAGGTGGTGCGGCTGCTGCTAAGGAGACTGTCCGCAGACACAGGGCTGTGCATTTTGCTGCCCATCAAGGTGCGTTCAGGTAGACGTCTTATGAACTAAAACACTGTAGTGACCCTCTACCTCTAATCAAGAAGGGCAAGAAAGCAGCCTGCACAGAAGGCTCCTATTAATGTTTTCAGAACTGGTTTCTGCCACTGTGGGCTGCAGCGGCACAGACTCCAGAGGGCCAGCAGAGGGCAGCACGGGTCTGCACATTTGACCTCTTCCCTGCTTCGGAAGCAGGCGGACAATCCAGATCAGGTTCCAGGGACACTGTCCCCTTTGGGATCTAACTTGAGGGGTGGAATGCATCTTTCACCACATCACAGGAGGAGTGGGAGCCCAGGTTCCTAAAATCTGGTGGTTTGAGGTAAGGCTTGAGTCTGCACGTGGGATCTGCCGGACTCCCCCGGGGGGCTTCAGAGCAGCTTCCAGGAGAGTTCACCTAGGGAGGACCTGGCTCTCAAGCCTTCACGTTTCAGCCAGTGGGAGGCTGAGTGACTCAGCAGTGCCATGCCGGAAAGTCTGTCTTGGCAAGTGACCGCCTAGTGAAATGTCTTAAGTTAATGGCTACAACCCTTTGCAGGAGGAATGTCAACATAGTGGAGGCAGAGAGCAGCTGGCTCATCAGAGGACACGTCAGAACCTGGTTCCCGGGAGCAGCCTTTCGGCCCAGTGCTTCTGAGGGGGAGGGACAGTGCTCGGGTGCCTCATGGTGCCCTCAGCACAGGGACACACTATGCCAGGAAGGGCCTTCAGAGTCGGGGTTGAGTCCAAGAGCATCTTGACAGTAAGAGAAACAGCTGAGAAAAAGCAATAGATGTATTCATAGAGATACAGATGAATTACAGAGATATTTTAGGTGAAACATAGAGATATTTTCTGTTGTGCTTACAATCTAAAAAGGCAAGCAAATGGAGAACACGTGGGAAGATTTATCAGAGTGAACACAAAATTCCGGCCACCACGGAGTCACACACGTTTCTGGGATAGTTAAATACCATGTGTGATGGCGGCTTCCGAAATCGCCTACTCATAAACACGAGGACAGGACCCAAGTCGGAGAGGAGCTCTTTCCCTTTGAGATGGTTAACAGAGATGTGCAATCAGACTGTTAACTGGGGGCTTTCCAGTATCTGGGAAAAGTATTTTGAGTAGTTCATTTTAGGTGCTGGGAAGCACTTCAGCTAACCTCTTCCTGCAAGAGCTGGAGATAAAGCCTCATTCTGCAGATGCTTCTCCCACCCTGGCGGTCACTCCTCTGAGGACCATGGGAGCACTCTGTGCCCTGTGCCTGCAGCCTCCTTAGACGTGTGGGCATCAACTGCAGGTAGGGACACCAGAGCACGAAAAGAATTTGGTCAAGAAGAGTATGTAAGTTGGTGCCAGGGTTTTCAACAATGAGGATATAAGTGTGCCAGAGGCATTTCCATCGACATCTCCACCCTCTGCCTCCCATGAGCACAGGAGGACAGTGCCTCCTACCAGCTGCTCTCATCTCAGCACAAGGCTGCGGCTGGTCCCCAGCCCATCACCAAGGGGACAGCATACTTCACTCGGATTCCTGCTGCTTTCCTAGAATGGGGGGCGGGGAGCAGTCCGGGGCCAGCCTACACTTTCCACTGACATGCCTCTGCCACAGAAGCCCCCAAAGGTGGTCTCCTTAGGTCATTCTCTTGAACCTTTAAGGTGTTAGAAGCTGGTCCTGGTCAATCCCTTCCCAGAATCAGTCTACCAGTATCTTTTCCTTGTCTTGGCCTTTCCTCGTGAGCATTAGTTCATCTTGAGTGAGTACTTCTGTACTGCCTTTTCCATCTCAAGTGCCATTAAGCAACCTCCCATTTAATGGTCCATTTAAACTGGGAACAGAGAGACAAAAATATAAGCTTGGAGATCAAAAACACCAGGATTCAGGTTTTCCCACTGACACTTGTTACGCAGCTTGGACAAGCTGTTTAACCCGTTTAAGCCTTGTGCTGTGTGCTTAGTTGCTTGGTTGTGTCCGACTCTTTGAGACCCCATGCATGCACTGTAGCCCGCCAGGCTCCTGTCTATGGAGTTCTCCAGGCGAGAATACTGGGATTGCCATGCTCTCCTCCAGGGGAGCTTCCCAACTCAGTGACTGAACCCAGGTCTCCTGCACTGCAGGCGGATTCTTTACCATCTGAGTCACTGGGGCAGCCTAGTTCCCTCATTTATAAAGTAGAAATGCTATTAATTCTCAGAGTTGTGTAAATATAGCTTACTCAAATAAGACACATGGTAGGTACACAGCTCTTCAAATGTCAACCACCCCATCACGCCCACGTTCCCCTCCCTGTGAGATGGCTCATGTGATATTCTGGATAACATTGCCTAAGGCGTTATGATCAATATGTTAGAGTTGGCGTGAAACAATGAAATCAGATTGGACATCAGTACATAGAGGCTGTGGATCGGGGGCTTCTCTGGAGGGAAAGGGTAGCACATAAGCCAAGGGATGTTGACAAGGAGTCAACAGTCAGGGAAGAGAAGAGACATACAATCCGAAACTGGGATGGGAATCTTCTAACTACGTCCATCCATCTAGTCATGCGTCACAGTTTCACCAAGATGACAATGTACCAGGAGGTGAATGAGGCTCAGAGGACACAAGAGCAAATATGGCAGGTAAGTCCAATGTAAGTAAACAAAGAGATGATGACACAGCGAGGGCCCCAAAGGAAGACGGCATGTGTGGGGCCAACTTGGGACCACGTCCAAGGGAGGGGCTGGGACAATCATGTCTTCCGTGGAGGGACTGACAACAGCAGAGCTCCAGGGCCAGAAGTCACTCCTCAGTACTAATGGCAAAGACAGCCCCTGGGGAAGGCAATGGCAACCCACTCCAGTATTCTTGCCTGGAGAATCCCATGGACAGAGGAGCCTGGCGGGCTGTAGTCCATAGGGTTGCAAAGGGTCAGTCACGACCGAAACGACTTAGCACAATGAAGACAGAAACATCAAAACCAAACAGCAGGCATTCCCTGATCGCCTCCTCAGAGCCCAGCACTGGGCCAGACACCAGATGATGCGGTGTGCCTGCATGTGACCATACAATGTAACTGTGGAATGACCTCTCACATACAGAATGGGTAAGTACTTCAGAGTGCACACAGAGGACAGCGCTGCAGTCATTCAGGGCTGGATGGGCATGGAGCTGGCTGGGGGTGGTGGAGGCGTGGGGTTCGAAGAGGAATGGGTTCTGAGCTGGGCTTCACAGGTGTGGCCCGGGCAGGTGAAGGATGGGCGGGGATGCTGACATCGAGTTAAGTGTGGCAGGGGGTGGGGTGGGCGGTGGTGACGTCAGTGAGCATGGGGGAAAGCCACTGCACGTGGGAACTTTAGGAAACTAGACTACAAGGCGTCTGAGGCAGCGCAGGATTGCTGTGTGTGAGAAAGAGCCAGTTCATGTGTGCATTCTGCCCTCCCCACATGCACACGCGCGTGCACACACACAGTGAAAGTCAGATCCGAGGTGGCAGCAGAGACGAGAGAAAACATGAAATTTATGAAGAACAGAAGAAACAGGTGTTTGTCGGACTCTACGTGGGAAGCACTAGGTTGGAGACACAAAGTGAGCCAGCCGGGGTCCCAGTCCTCATGGCCTCGGCGGGCTCGCAGGGGCCCAGACTAACGGGCAAAGTGGGCTTTAGGTACCAGGACAGAGGAGACTCTAGGGTCTACGGGGACCCAAAGCTGAGGCCCTGGACTGCAGGGTCAGGATAATAAGCTTTCCCAGGGCCTCCTAGTCTCCGCATCTGCAGAGGTGTGGGCAAGAGGAAATGAGGGTGCTTGGGTCCTTCTGGGAGCCCTTTCTCAGGATGCCTTGATGTACAAGGTGTACAGGTATCCCTGTCTGTCTGGAGGGCCGGGGTTGTGGCCCACCTCTGACTGCAGGTGGGTAGGACACGCCACACACCCTCCCTTGCTTCGCCTCACAGGACTGGAAGCACCTTCGAGTCCAACACAAATGCACAAACCTTAAGGAGAACCCTGAGTGGCTTTCTGTTCTGTTTCTCCAGCTTTACCATGTAATTTTTGGCTAGGAAAATTTTACTTGTGGCTTAAATTTGAAACATTTGCTAGATTCTAATTTTTTAAGGACACACAAACATAACAAAGCCAGGGTTTTAAAACTCAGTGGTAGACAGTATGTTAAACCACTGCCCAGGCCCCTGCTGGGTGCCCCCACCCTTGGGGCAGCATGTGGAGGCCCAGCACCCTCAATGACTGGGAAAGGCCGCTGGGGACACGACTGAACGCTTATTCTTGGCTCTTTTTAAAATACATTGTCTCTCTTAAAAATGAAGACAATACGAGTGGTGGAGAGGAAAGCATTATTATTTATCCCCTAAAATCATCCGTAGAAGCTCAACACAAGCTGAGTCCCCCCCACCCCGAATTCCAGGCCTGGGAGGAGGGAAGGTGGCACTTACTGGCACTATGGGCAGCTCCTCCCACCAGCAGATCCTGTCAGACATGCTTAATTGATATTCCTGTCATGGTAATGCCATGGCCGAGCTGTTAACAAAGTCATACGTGATGTGACGGCTGCTTGCGGGCCACCTAGAGGGGCACCTGCCCCCAGGAGGCCTCGGGCGGAAATCTTCCTGTGGCTTTTCCTCCTCGGGTAAGTGGCTCCATTTCTTAGTTCAGGGTGCTGTCCTTACACAGATACTCTCAGCGCCGTCTGCCTAGGGGCTCGGGGAGGCTGCTGGTGGAGAGCCAGGGTCCTGATGCGTCCTTCTCTGTGGTTCCTGTGGACGCGGAGGTGGCCTGTGCGTCCATTAAAGGTCACAGGTTCATGTCGGGGCTCAAGGGGAACTGAGTCCTTGCCTGTGTGGGTGTCTCAAGGCCTGAAGTCCCCGGCCAGGCAGGCGGGGTGAGTCACTGCTCCTCTGGGGCGGCCGCGGTGGCTTCACTACCCGTCTCCACCCCCTTCACTCTATTCCCAAGAGGCACTTCCAAGCTTCTAGAGCATCTTCTAAACATCACATTCACTCAGGGCTCCAAGGAGCACAGCGTGTTCTCAGAGAACATTGCTCAATTCTGTCTCCTGTGGGAAGGAGTCAACGTTTGTTTTATTAAGAACTAGCCGTGAAATAAGTTAATTCTCATCCAGAAAAAGAAAAAGTGAAGTGGCAGGGGGCAGTGGCGGGTATATTCAAGTCTCCCACTTTGGCCCATAGACAGCAATGCTATTATTTTTATTTTTCGAAGTCCAGGAGATAATAAATTCACCACGTGGACAGAGGAGGTTTGGGGAAAGCTGCCTGTGACAAGTAAATGACTTGTTTCATTTTGTAAAAATGAGGTTCTTCTTTCTGACCTAAGCCCTTTTCTAAGCATTCCTCAAAGGGCAGCGGCCTCTCCCACCGGGCTTGGACGGGAGCTGTGTGGTGGGAGGAGGGTGGCCTGGCTCTCGCTGGCCTTGCCTTCCCACGCAGTGACCTCTGGCAGGCCCCGGGCCCCGGGTTCAGTCTCTTCACCTCTGAGACAGGCAGCTGTATGTGACAGTTTCCCTGCTGCTCTAATATAAGAGGATTCTAAGCTGTGACATCAAGTGTGAGGTGGGTCTCTGCCCTGGCCCACACCTAAGGGGCTTCAGTCGTAAGCCCCTGTGTGCACAGTGGCCCTGCCAAGAGAGAAGCATTCTGAATCATCCAAAACCATGAAGAATGTTGGCTCTGACTTCAGAAGGGCAGGATAAACAAATCCGTGCCTAGGCGGGCACTTGCTGACTGGCTGTCTCTGCCTTTTTAACTCCTCAGGCCCTGAGTGCTTCTGTGGAGCCTTCTGACTCTGATGCTCCAGGCTTCCTTAAGGGCGGGCAGGCCGCGCTTGGGGCCAGTGCTCATTAACCTTTCTGTACAGTCACCAGAAAGGCACTGCCTTTTTTTTTTTTTTTTGCAATCTCTACCCACAAAACAGATTGGTTCTCCCTCCAGACTGGTCAAAAAATAAAGAATAAAGCTGCGGTCTTATTAAAAAATCCTCCCCCTAAACCACATGCCCCAATCCAGTGAGTCTAGAGATTCTTTTTGGCTGGAATGGATCCTACAATCAACTGGCCGCTAGCTTTCAAATCTGTTTTGATTTGGCCTTTATTGAGGCTGTAGGAATCAGGACATGGTTCTGGCTTCTAGGAGAATTCGCCTCAGTTCTTCTTGCCTCAGAGAAACTGGGAACACTTTTGACTGTCCATATTTTTTTGTGTGGTTCACAGAAAATAAAACAATAGAGAAAACCCAACTTCCTAGTCACAGCTCACAGCCTCTTTGGCAACTAAGTAGTGAGTTCCATGGCCTTGCTGAAAACTGTCCCAGGCTTGTCAGAGCAAGGAAATACACCCAGTGCTCAAGACAATCTGCCCAAGAAAATGACTGGGATTCTACCTTCAGGGACACTTCAGCAGTAGAGAATAACTAGGCTCACGATGTGTAAAGTGTAAAAAATGAAGCCTTTTAAGTTAAAGAACTGCATACTCAGAAAGCCAGAGTGTGGTCTCTGACTGTGAAAGCTCAGTGGTCACAGCATAGTTAACCGTGTATGGCTTTTGCATTCGGTCAGCTGTCTGATTAATTGTCACCAGACTTGTGGCCTCGTAGGAACTGAGTAAGCTGGGAGCATTTCCCAAGAGCCACTGTTCGGCTGTGAACACGTAGAGAGCCTTCTGTTTTTGTCTTTTGGAAAATCTAATCGGCTGAAATGACGACTTGGTGGTCAGACTTGCACTTCTCTTGCTACTTGATAAAGGCTTATTTTGCCAGGCAAGGAGTGAGATTATGGTTAACTTGGATTTTTTAGACTGAGGTCATCTCTATTCATTGGTTGTAGTAAACAAGTCAGACTAAAAAAACAAAAAACAAAAAACCCTTCCTTTCAAGAGTAACACTGCATTTTTATCTTCTCTGGGATGAAATGAAAGCACCATAACAACAACATCCACCAGAATATCTATGAATCATATAGAAAACTTAAAAAAAAAAAAGAAACCCTAAACCTCGTTTGCTCATTTCTAAGGATACTGGCAGCTTAGGCACCCTATGGCTCCATGTCATTTTGTTCCTTGAGCTCTCTCACTGTACAAGGTCAAACAGAATCTTAAGCCAACATTTTCAAAACCTCTTCATTACATTCTTAAAGATATCCATCAATGGATAATTTGCGTCTGTTCAATTAAAACCACCACAGCCCCTGTAACTGTTGAGAAAAACCCTTTGTGCTTTGCCAAAGACACCAGCCAGAAACGACCATCAGGACAGTTTCCTTTCTGGTCTTCCGTGGCCTCTACTTCACTTTTCCTATCAGCTTGATGACACTCAGGATGCACAAAGGACCCCCTTCTCGGGAGCACCGACGGTGCCTGAGAGCCCTGCAGAGCTGGGCGAGGTGGAGACCTCCCGGTT
This sequence comes from Bison bison bison, assembly GCF_000754665.1. Taxonomy (NCBI): domain Eukaryota; kingdom Metazoa; phylum Chordata; class Mammalia; order Artiodactyla; family Bovidae; genus Bison; species Bison bison. The sequence goes on along the minus strand of NW_011495080.1, from coordinate 6,645,964 downwards.
TGCCTGGGCCGGCCTCGCCAGGGCACTGTTCCCAGGGCGGTGACTCAGCTCTGGAGGCCACCTGCTGTGGGGGCACTGCCACTTCCGGGTCACTGCCAGTCACGAGGGTACAGGGACAGGGCAGAGCTGAATGGACTCAAAGAATCAACAGCTCAGAGCCAGGTCAAGGGCAGTGCCGGAAGCAAAGCCTTTGTTTACAGAAAGCCCAGCGTTTCCAGGTGAGGCTGTGTGTGTGTGTGTAGGGGCTTCGCACGTGGGTGCTGAGCGTCTCGGGCAGCACCGAGATGGTGGGCCTTGGACCGTGGTGTTAAAATGAAGGAAGGGCCATGGGGCAGCTCCCACTTTCAACACCACTTTGGTTAGATCACCATGGTTTTCACAGGTAACAAAGGGTGCCCACTGCTGCAAGATACCCCACTGCATTTGAGGTCTTCCCATCACCTTCCATCACTTACACCCACCCTTCCTCCAGGGCAGCCTCCTGCCTGCCTTTAGGTAAACCCTCTGCTCCAGCTAAAATAAGCCACCCCCACCACTCTGCCCTGCAGGCTCGCTCCCTCTCCTCTGTGCTTCTGTTTTGAGAGGCCGATTGGGCTGTCAGCAGTCAGACACAGGGCTATCCCACCTCAGATTCTCCTCGCCCTCTGCCTGTTCTCTGAACGGAACCTTTAAGGTGCACAACCTTCCCTACTGTGTGCAGCCTCCCTGGACCGCTTGGGCACGTCACCTTCTGCACTCACCAGCACGCAGGTCTCAACTGCAGAACCAACCGATGCGTGCTCAGTGCTAATGTGTTTCGGTCAATGACAAACACTTACGGGACACGTGCTCAGAGTGTGAGGAGAAGAGATAGGACCCTGCGGCAGGAGTTTACCTCCCTCCCTCCTCCTGCCGCAGGACAGACTCACGTGCGCATTGCCATCCAGCACATGCAAGGGGCTCAGCAGGCTTTATGGAGGAACTCTAGTCTGGGTTTAAAGGAAGAGGAGGGTTTTAAAGGAGGGACAAGGTTGGACAAGGGAGGGAGGTGGGTTGTTCAGAAACAAGATGGCACGTTCTCTTGAGCATCTCTGCAGCTTTGAGTTCAAGGGTAGGAGGCTCTGGGGGCCGGGAGGCGGGCCGGGATCTGAGCTTGAAGGACTTGGCCTGACTGGCTGAGTACCTATGCTGTTTGAGACGCATCAATGGGGTTACTCCTGGGTGAGACAGGCAGAAGGCAGGGCCCACTGGGCTCGGAAGTGCTGAGGGGTGGGGCACTTGCACATACCATGTTCAATCACCACCATGTTCTTGAGCCATTTGTTTGGCAATTAATCACATGCTGCCCTGTGACATGGTCACCCCGGCTATCTTGTCCCTGACGTGGCCTGCATGCTCATTCTCTCCCCAGCTGGACAGTCAGCCCCATGCAGGCCCAGAAGGCCTTCCCTCTGACTGCCCACAGTGGCCAGCGCAACGCCTCATACCCACAGAGAGACAGTAACACACATCTTTTTTTTTTTTTTCCTTCCCTGGTCTTTTTTTTTTAATAGAAGTACAGTTGATTTAACAGACACTCCAGGATGTGCTTTTGCCACATCGCCTGCTAAATAATTAAGTCCATCAGGAAATAATTCTTGAGTCCTAGACTCTGGATAGTACTCAGGGTACGTGTCAAAAAGGGTGTGCAGTACAGGTGGGTGGGTCCTGCTGTGGAATCTGGAGGGCGGGCAGGAAGGAGAGTTTAGCCAGCTGCTCTGTGAGGCAAGGCTTCCTTCCACCCACCCTGACTGCTGCGCCTTCACTCCGCCTGGAGCTTAGCTGAGCTCTTTCCCAAGCTCCGCCAGGCCCAGGAGGAAGTCGGTGATCTGGGTCCTGGCCTGCTTTTATTCTGCCTCCCCTGATTCCTTCTGTAAGTGGTGACAACAGTGACAGCCAGACATGGTGACACAGAGGGAAAGTCTCCCCCTCAGGTAGCTTGCATCTTGTGGGAGAGGAAGAACAGACCTGGTTCTAACACAGCGTGCTCACGTTTTCCCCACTTCCCTCCGCCCTCTAATTACATCACATCATATCATCTAACCTAAGGCAGAGGGCTCCGTGGAGGAGGTGATACCTGAGACGACTCTTCAGAATGCACAGGTATTAGCAGGTGAACAGACGAGGAAGACAGAGGAGCGCAGGCAGAGATGGAGTCTGGGGCAGTGAAGTGGGCCTTTGGGATCTTCTGAGACTGGTGCTGGAACCTGGAAAAGAAGGAGCCGTTAAAGGGCTTGGAGTACGAGAAAGACATCAGATTCACATTTTTGAAAGATCAGTTGGGAGGCCATGGAACAGCTTATTTGAAAGTAGTGACTCTGGAGTCAAAAGGGGACAAAAGTGGATGCCAAAGCAGAATGGTTAAGCCCTGGATATGGAGTGATATGTCTAGAGAGAAACAGCGCCTGAGAAAAGTCTTTAAAAAGACCTTTAAAACGACAGTATTTCAGAGAGTATTTGCAGAGTATTTCAGCTACAGGTTACACACGCACTGCTGATGCTAGCCGCAAGGGGGCAGCCTCACACAGCCATTCAAGGCCAGGCCCTCCAGGATGAAGGGAGAGAATTCCCAGGTTTCCAAAAAAAAACTGAGAGCTCTGAATTCTGACCACAAGAAGTGGCTGGCCTTTCCCAGGCCTTTTGGATGATCAATTTTAGTGATGAAGAATGTTTACCATTCTCAGTTCAGTTCCTTGTAAAAGTCGATTTGAGACAGTTATCTATTCAGGGTGGTTGTCTCCTTACCCAGAGATCTCCCAAGACTTCAGGTTTGTGACTTACGAGACAATAAACAAGCAGCAGAACTTCATCTGCTCTCAACCTGACCTTCTCTTCCCAGACTGCTCACCTGCTTAGCACCTCCTGGACTCATAGATGTCCACTGACAATCCCCAGGTCTCTAGCAAGGAATACCAGACCGTTATGCCCAGGCAGCCTTTAAAGATGTAATTCCTAGTAAAGACTGGATGGAACCCCCAACTTAAATGAACAGGGTTCCCCACCACGTAAGGCAGAGCTGCTAAGTCCATTTTGAAGAGAAGACATAAGCTCTCTGAACTTGCCTCATAAACGTAAATTTCTCCCATTGAGAGCCTCTTGCAGAAACCACAGAGTATCAGGTGATTTGGGGGATGGGGTTGGGGTGTGGGTCAGCATGAAAACTGGTGGTCTTGCCTCTCACTGGGGTATCTGAAGGGAAGCCAGCCCAGGAAGTGTGTTGGGAGTCTGAAACAATGTAGATTCAGAAAGAAAAGTTTTAAATGAAAGGGTTTTCACCAAGGAGTAGTAAAGAGCTAGTAGTAGTCAAGAGCTAGCTAGTAAAGAGCCTGGCCCCATGATGCAGTCTGACAATGACCCTTGAAACTGCAGGGAATGGGCACATGACGCTGGGACCTCGGCAGGCCCAGGAGTGCCACACCCAGGTCAGCAACACTGCCCACCGAGGCCCCGGGTCCCTTGTGCAATCAGTCGCCTGCGGCAGCTTCTGGGGCCTGGTCTCTGTGTGGGGCTGTTTCTCCTTGGGGTGGGGGTGGCGAGGGCTGCTGTGTAACCAGCTGGTGAGGGAGGTGGGCACCAAGGGGCTCTGGGACCCCACCCCAGGGCTTTCCTGGTCATCACTTGCTCTGACTGGCTCTTGTGACCACGTTGGTCTATGTGCCTGAAGAGGTAGGAGAAAGTAGCAGGCTCCATCACTAGAACCAGTGTGATGGATCCCTCCCAGGAACAGCAGACTGCCTTGCAGGCATGCCATACATGTTAACCCCTTCAGGCCTCACAGCAGCCTGTGAGATGGGTATTGTTTCCATTTGACAGATGAGGAGACTCGGGCACTGAGACATTAAGTAACCTTAATGAGTGCAGAGTCATACAGCTAGCAAGTGGTAGAACCAGGCTGCAGACCCTGGCAGCCTGACTTCAGGGCCTGTGGGCTATACACTGTCTCAGCTTTTCAACAGGGGGAGAGAGAGAGGCCCGGGAACCTCCCAGGTCCTTGGCGTTTGTAGGTAATAGACAGGGGCCAGACCTCCCAGCCCCGGCAGCACTTCCTTCACACAGCATGTGGTGCCTTCTCCGCTCTTACTGCCACCACTTGCCCACGTGGCTAGAGACCAGCCGGCCCTCAATCAAAACAATGACCAGCCGAGCAAAAGTTTTACCAAAGAGGCCCAAACCCTTGTGTGGAAATTGACCTATAACTTCCTTACTACACACAGAAGCCCTGCAGCCTGCAGAGTGATTCTAGAGATAGCCAGTTTGTCCCAGGTAGGATCCCCTCCTTTTCTCACTTATTCTTAAGTTGTACTTGATTTATAACCTCAAGGAAGTTTTTCGTTCATATACTATTGCCAGCGATTTAAATTGGCTCACCCAGAATTTTAAGACCCCACTTGTAGATGGGCATGTTTCTCAACATCAGAACTTCCAGGCATGCCTGAATCACCTCAATAGAAAAGTGAAAGTGAAGTCGCTCAGTCGTCTCTGACTCTTTGTGACCCCATGGACTGTAGCCTACCAGGTCCCTCAATCCATGGGATTTTCAAGGCAAGAGTACTGGAGTGGCGTACCATTTCCTTCTCCAGGAGATCTTCCCGACCCAGGGACTGAACCCAGGTCTCCTGCATTGTAGGCAGACGCTTTACCATCTGAGCCACCAAGGAAGTCCACCTCAATAGAGGAAAAGAGAAAAAGAATGAACTATGTCCCCTGGCTCTGATTTCGAGAGAATACCATAGGTGGGGGGGAAGACACTGGTCCCTGGGGAGTGGGGTTTGTTGGGGAGACACAAAGTCCTCCAAAAGGCCCACCAGCCATGTCACAGACTCAGGCCTGAACTGTGGGGTTCAAGCTGCTCCATCAAGTCGGCAGCCCACCAGGCCTCATGAATATCTGAAAACATGACATGGAAGTGAAGTGAACCAAAGCAAGTACGCCTGACAGGGAACCTCCCGCTGGAAGTACTGGGTTGGGGGGAAACCTATGTCTTGAAGCAGTCCTGACCAGCTAAAAATATCTTCCACTTCTGCTCTTGTCCGTCTGGTCACTGTCCTAGACGCCAGCTCAGCACAGCCTGGTCCAGAGAACCTATTACATCACCGTCTACCTCCACTTCGTAACTGGATAAAGAAGACGGGATCTTCTCTTTTTATTTTTTTCTTTCTCATGGACTCGAATACAAAGTTACAGACCAAGATATAACAACATTCTGTTAAAATGTAGATGCCAAGGGTAGCTAGCTGTTCCAGCCTGGCATCTCAACTTTGCAGGTAGACTCCTTTAAAGGAAACCACTTCCTTGAACTATAGACTAGCAGAGATCCAGCTAAGGGTTGGCACTCCTGATGAGAGTCAAGCAAACAGGATCTCATATAAAGGGAAACTTCTGTGTAATATGCCGCGTGGTCAAGCTGCTCTGACCTCCTGTGGCTTCAAAGCTCGTCTGCTCTATTGCACAACCCACAACCTCGAGAACAATCGGCTCTTCCTGCCAGCAGCTTCTCTGCGTCCACCTGTCCCTACAGGTAGTAAAAGAGAAGGATCAGGAATCGGTGTTTACACAACACTGCAGAGCGCTCTCTTCCTCCTGGCCCTGCCCCACCCCCAAGTGAGTTCGAAGTTCATTTCTGCTAAAATGGGGGAGAGGTGATTCAAAGAGCGAAGGCACGGAGAAAGAGGGAAAGGTTCAGAAAGAGGGAACGGTTCGTGCGGCCAGAGGCCTGCCCTGACCTCGCCGCAGCGCAGAGGAACCCTTCCTGCCCACTCGGGACTCGTGAGAGGGACTCGCCTGCAGGAGGCAGCCAGGCTGCTCACTGGGGAGGCTCAGACATCAGATCAGAGGAGGTTTAGAGTCAGAACCCGCCCCACCCCCACCCCATCTCCAGGAAACAGCTCCACCCAATCAGCAGACCACCTGCCCCAGGACTTCGGGGGCCAAGAAAGTAGGTTGCACTTCACAGAACTGACCAGGAGTTTTGTTTTAATCCTGCCGCCTGGCTGTCTTCCTGCTCACAAGACTGGCACGCGTGACCACGGTAGGACAGGCGGATCATCTGTTTCAAAGCCGTTTCTATGTCAAGTCACTGTATAGTCCTGCGGGCATATTCTCACACTCTGGGGTGCCTGACATGGCTGCTGGTTTCACTAACATCTGCATCTGCTGAGATCCCCTTGACGAGTGACAGTGACAGAACAGGGAAGTGGCAGGCGGCCTCTGGAGACTGGGCTCTCCTAAGAGCCTGGGGTCATGGGCCGGGGGCACTTCCGGGGCTCACCGGCCACGTGCCCGAGACCTCCGGGGTGGACGTCTTCCGGAGCAGAGACGGATCAAGCTGGAGGCCTCCAAGGGGCCGCGCCTGCTTGCCCCTCCCTCACCTGGGCCACACCAGCCTTCTTGATCCTCACAGGCCAGGCTGTCCCGCACTCCAGAGCTCTTGAATGTGCTGCTCTCTGCGCCTGGAACCCGCCCCCGGGTGCCTCGGTAGACACACTCCTTTCCCATCCTCCAGCTCTCACCTCGGAAATCACCTCCTCGGAGAACCACGGAGAACCATGTAAAGGGAAGGCTCCGTCTGATCACAGCACATTTCCCCCGATCTCAGGGAGCCTGGGTTTTAATAGGCTGTTTTTCTGGGCATTTACTCAAGTTCCATGGCGACAGAGGTCACTATCCTCTGTGCTGACCAGTGCCTGGCACGCTTAAGAAATCTTTGTTGACTGAAACAGCCTGCCTTGACCTCCTCAAGCTGCTCTATTCTCTGAATGTCCTGGAGAAGGTACCTCCAGCCATATTTCCACCTCATCCTGACCTTGCCCACCCCCCAGGAAAACCACAGTAAATGCGGGGATGGCTTCTCACTGTGCATGAATGAATGAAGTCACTCAGTCGTGTCGGACTCTTTGTGACCTCATGGACTGTACAGGCGCCTTCATCCATGGAATTTTCCAGGCAAGGATACTGGAGTGGGTTGCCATTTCCTCACTGGGCATAACCAGGTACAAAATGAGGCGTCCATAACTAACACTCCAGACCACTGCTGAAGGAATGCCTAATGTTCTGTCGTGGTGGCAAAATTAATCTGTGTGCAATTAAACATTCCTCCCTTTGACAACATTCCCAGGAGTACTCAGAACAGAGCAGGGCTCAGTATTAAATTCTGAACTCTTCAAGTTTAGGGGGTGCTGCCCCGAATCTCTCTCTCCTCCTCTGGCTCTGTTGTGTTCCATGAGTTCCCTGCTTATGTTAATGACACAGGCCCTGCATTCCAGGTGAGTCAGTCACTTAAGCCCTGTGTGTCCAAGATGCCGCCAATTCACTTGCTTGCCACCCCTGCCCCCCACCCCGCAGGCCCGGGAAGAACACCCCCATCTGATATTAAGGTCTGTTCAACCGGTTCATTACCCAGCGCACTCCAGCCAGCAGCCTCTCAACAACCTCTGGCTTGCCAAGTGAACCAGCCCCCAACTCACATCCTCTTGCTCACTTTCTCGGTTCCTAGACCCCTCCCCCAACACACACCTCCCACCCCGCTCATTTCTTACTCCCTGACACACCAGGATCTTACTCAGTTTGCTTAAGGACTTTACCAGAACTCCGTCAGATATTTTTTCCAAAATCTCCCCCAAATTAAGACCAGCAGCCGGCCTGCTCTGCAAACAAAAGATTCACCGTCAACACCTTGAAATCTGGAAAGGATCTGGCACGAGTCACTGGGAGGTTTTCACTGGAAATGCAGGTGAGGGTGGGGGGTAGGAGGATGCCAAGGAGGCCAGCAAGAGAAACTAAAACCCGTTGATTCTCCCTCCTGATCTACTTGGTTAGGACAAGAATGGCACGCTGCTTTGCTCCAGTCTAATAGCTGTGTTAAGACTGGCCTTGGGATATTCACATGGTATATTAGAGCATAAGGTGTGGGGTCAGAGACCTAAGCTCAAGTCCTGGCTTTCCCACCTACTAACCACGTATATGCATGGGGTAAGTTGCTGTTTCCATGTCAGTGCAAAGGGGTTAAAGGAAATGATTTTCCCGTGTTGCCATGAGCATTCAGTACAGTAAAATCATGAATGTACCTTATGAACTGTAACCACTAGGTACTGTATATATTAGTTTCCCTTATCATCAAATATGTCCTTTCTACCTGTCTCTCATTTGAACATTTGTAGAGCATCTGTCGTGTCAGGCACTGTCCTGTGTGTCAGGGTTTTTATTCAAAAGTTGTTGTTGTTTAATTGCTAAGTTTTGTCCAACTGTTCTGTGACTCCATGGACAGCAGCCCGCCAGGCTCTTGTGTCCATGGGACCTCCCAGGCAAGAATACTGGAGTGACTTGCCATTTCCTTCTCCAGGAGATCTTCCCGAACCAGGGGTCAAACTTGCATCTCCTGCATTGGCAGGCAGATTCTTTAACACTCAGCCCCCAGGGAAGCCCCTATCCAAAAGTAAACAATACCAAATCCTGGCCCTTACAGGGCCAGCTTTTCCAGTCAGGAAAGACAGATAAGAAACAGGAAGTTAGAACTTAATATAACATATGCATGAAGAAGTAAGCAGAGGGAGCTGTGGAAGCGTTGGGGGCACTTAACCTGGTCCTCAGCAGTCAAGGAAAGCTGCCTGGAGAAGGCTTCATCTGAAGGGAACAGTAGTGGTTGGCTAGGAAGAGAGGGAAGGAAAGAGCTTCCATGCATAGCGCATGGATCGGAGACCATGGAATAGGGGAAGGATGGGGTGGTGCCAAAAGATGAGACCAATACATGAAGGGCCTTTGTGCTACAACAGTGGAAAACCAGCTACCCCACAATTGAGGCAGTAGGTAGGCAGTCAACCAAACAATAATAGTCTCATAAGACAGCAGATTTCTGGGTCCTAAGAGTGTGCTTAAATTATAGGGCTTGAACTTACTGGAAGGCATGATATTAATGAGTTTCTATTCACTTCCAATAATAAAAGAAAAAGGGATTCCTCATGAGCCAACCACACTGGTTTTTTTGGTAGTTGGGATAGCTGCTTTGTTAATTCCCTTTTTTGGACATACTACTCTCTTTTAACCAATAGTGCATTTGTTGGAGCCATGGGGCTGTGTTGTGGTAACATGCATCATTAATAACAAGCTGCAACCAGGTGATCCAGAGCAAGGTTAGGCATGAAAATGCCCAGCTTCGGGGGCTGCATTCATCCTTCCTAATACATTAAAAGCACCATGGAAGATAATGGACTGTATGAAGCTGAGCAGCCCCAAAGAAGAGAAGTACCTCCAAAATATGAGTTGTTTATGGACACTGAATAGGATACCAATTAAGAGCTTGGGTTTAGGAGCCAGACTGCTGTGATCCATCCTGGATCTTGCACTTACTACCTGTGTAATCTTGGGAAATAAAAACCTTTCTTTCTGCACCTCAGTTTCCTATCTATAAAATGGGTATAGTAGCAGTACCTGCTGCATAGGATTGTTTATTAAAATAGACAACCAAGTAAAATACTCCGCCTAGTGCCTGATATACAATGCCCAGCTAACACTGTTAGCTACTGTTGTTAGTAGCACAGATCTCTCAAACCTGTGTTGGGTCAGGTCTATTCTCACCTATTGTTTACATGAATGAAAAATTAGAGACTTGAACACAGAAATGACTTATCCCCGTTAATCCTGCCCCCGGAAGACTGAGGCGACAGGAAACACGACCGCGGTGTCCTGGAAGCCCCAGTTAGTCATGACTGATACAGTTTAGGTCACAGCTAACTGACACTGCCATCACCACAGTGGTGGTATTTCAGTTTCATCTGAGAGGGCTCTCAATTAAATTGGTACGTGAAAGACTCCATCCTGGAAAATATCTCCCATCTATCTAAAGCAGTGTTTCTGTACTCTCTGTCGTCGTTTTTAAATCCCTGAGAGTAACACCACAGTGTTTCATGAGCATTTTCTCAAGACACCTAACAAAAGTTAAGGATGTACCCCCAGATCGTATTTTCCTTACAAACCTGTTATATAATACCATTGCCTGTGAATGTACCCAAACTTCATGCTTAAAAACTTTATAATTGCATTTAGACTCATTTTAAAGCTGGTTTATATTTTTGACATGTTAACCCCTTTGGGGATATTAAGGTTCCAAACAGGTGTAACCCAGTTAATAAAGCAGCTTAAACAGGAGTCCCAGTGCTAACGTTATAGGACCTGGTAAATAACCTCATACCCCCTCCATAGCATTTATGACCTCACCGTCGTATTTCCTGCAGATCAAGCCCAGAAGCTAGATTTTAAAACTAGCTGTGGATTCAGAAGAGGATTCATAAACCCCCTGCACAGTCTGCTGATGACTGGTGGGGAGGCAGGTTCTTTCATCGGTCTGCTTTACATTTTAATAGCGCAGAAAATAACAGGTTAGAGTGGTGCTTTGTAACTACCCTCCCTTGCTCCTGGCAAATTAATGAAAGCCCAATCAACTCCCTACTTTAGTATCTGGGTATCTGTTAAGCAGCACTGGGCTGGAAGAGGTGAGCATGGTGGGGTACTGGGGAGGTGGGCAGAGGGGTAAGGGTGGGGCAGCTGTGTGTTCAAAGGCAGGGCAACAGGAAATGGCCTGGCAGGTTTGGGAAGCAACACGCTGAGTCCTGCTGGAGTGTAAAGATGAGAGGGGACAGTGGCAAGGGAAAAACTCAGGTTATTTAACTTTTCTTTCCCTCTGAAAATTCACTCAAATAGGATGCCTCTTCTGAATACTGGTATTACTAGAATATTAACTTAGGTTGTGTTACACTTTTTTCAGTATGCTAATCTTTCCATTTCAAAGCACTGGGTGGCTACGCTTCTAAAATACTATCGCATCATTGGCTACGAGCAGAGAATTCAGGACAGAGGTGACACTGGACCACAGGGTGAGTGTCCCGGAGGAGGTCTGGGCGGGAACGTGCTCTGCAAGCAGCTAGTCAGCTAACAAGCTTCCTGTGAGTAAGGCTCTCCCCCTCTGCCCGGTCTCAGGAATGCCCTCTCATTCCTTTCAGAGGAGCTAATGGCTTTAAAATTCTAGCCCCAGATCCAGAGTCTGATGAGCTTCATCCAGGGTCTTAACAGCCTGGACAGACCTGTCTTCCCGGATTTCTGAGAAAGAGGTGAATACTGACCTACACTCAATGTTCTAGACTAAAATCGCAGGTTTAGGATAAAGAAAAAAAAAACTTCTATATAATCTAATAAAATCAACATTTTACAGACAGAAAATTGAAGCCTGGATGGGGAAAAAAGACACAGTACAAAAATGAAACGGCAGTTTATTTCTAGTGGTGACCATGAGTCAGTCTTTTAACGCAGGCTGTGCCTTTCTCCATCAGCTACTTGTACGCTGCCCCAAGAGGCAGATGCTGTGTATCAGTCGGCAGTGAGCACACAGCTGCAAACCCATCTCTAAGTTGGGATGCCATTAAGCACCAAAAACCAAGGGAATTTAAGGTGCTCATCATTGAGGCTGGAAGAGAGGTGGCTAAGCTCCTTGACCTAAGGTTTATTTGTTCTCATCACTTGCCGTGAACCAGGGACACTCAAAGACGAATGTTAGGAGGGCGGGTCTGGGACAGGGCAAAGCGACCTGCATGCCGAGGACTCTGGTGGCAGAGACTGACAGCAGCCACTCAGGAAAGTGGCCGACTCCGGCAAGCGCCGATCCTCAAAGCCCACTGCGGCCCAGCCAGTCCCCTCACCAGCTCTGCCAAGGCCCATCCACCACACACTTCCACCAGCATCTCGGTGTCTACTGAGTGGCCTTTCTGTCCCTTTGCAGTTCCAGCCGGAAGAATAAAAAGCAACTGTAGTGGAAGACGGAGCTCACAGAGCACGGTGCACCCATCGTGATGTGAATGACCATCATAATCCCGACAGAGCAAACTATATTCATGAAATTAAAGGACCAAAACCAGGCAGTTTCTCTTGGTATCTATTAGGGTGTTCACTATTTTACTGTATTAATATAAATTGCTAAAAGTTTCCTATTGTTTAGTCGCTAAGTTGTGTCCAGCTCCTTTGAGACCCCATGGACTACAGCCCACCAGGCTCCTCTGTCCATGGGATTCTAGAAATCAAACCTGCAAATTACAGAAAAAACCCAGAATGAAACAAAATATCTTTGAGTCCCAGATTTGAATTCAAACAATGATTTAGGAGTATAAAAGTTATCAGATGAATAGGTAGACGATAAAGGAAAGAGTGGTAAAATATTAATTGCAGAATCTAGTTGGGATATATATGGGGGTTAACTGTAAAATTCTTTCAGCTTTGCTGTGTGAGATTTTTTTACAATAAGATGCTAACTTATAAGTATTTTCATAACCTTCACTTGGGTGCTAATATCCACCAAAACTCATGGACTCCTACAGCTCAATTTAAGAGTACAAGCTCTTGAAATATAAAATAAAAGCAGCACCAAAAAATCAATTGGGGAAATATAGACGACTCTGCACACAATGTTGAGGGATTGACTTTGTCAAAAAACCCATCTGGATCCATTTGGTGGATTTTATATAAAAAATGTTTTTTAAAATTTCTCATTAGATGAATATTGTCTAACTTAAGGTGGGAAGGAATTCCTAAGCCCAAGGTAACAGAAGTCACAAAGAAAAAAAAAAAGACAAAAATCATTTCATTGTCAGCTAAATAAAATGTAAAGTTTCTGTACTTCAAAAAATCATAAGCAAAATAAAAAATCAAAGAAGCTGGGAAAAATATTTGCCACAAATGTCACATACACATAAAAGACTAAATATATTACAGAACAATGCAAATGCATTATAGAACAATTACACCCCAGTAGAAAAGCTGGTAATGGATGTGAACAGAACATTTACAAAAGTAAATAATGGACTAATCAGGACATAAAGAAGGTAAACTTTACTGACAGCTAATAAAAATGCCACATGCCTGACAGAGTATTCATCAAATAGCTGTTGAGTAAATCAACCAAAAATAATGTAATGTTTTTTGCCTAAAGATTCAAAAATAGATAAAACTGTGTATAACTTGATACAGATTTTTCCAGAAAACAAACAGGCAAAGGATAACAAGAATCTTTAAGAGTTCAGCTCTTTGTGACTTAAGTTCACTGCAAGGAATCTATCCTGAGGAAATCACTGAAAATTTGTCCAAGACACATGTACAGGTTAACTATTGTCACAGCAAAGGAACTTCAAAAAACAAAAAAGCAACCTACTAAATGGGAGAAAATATTCGCAAATGATATGGACTGATAAGGGATTAATATTCAAAACATATAAACAGCTCATACAACTCAACATCAAAAAGACAACTTGATTAAAAAAATGGGTAGAAGACCTGAATATACATTTTTCCCAAAGAAGACTTACAGATGGCCAGCAGGTACATAAAAGATGCTCAGCATCATTAATTACTAGAGACAAAGAAATCAAAACAACAATGAGATATAACTTCACATCTGTCAGAGTAGCTATCATCAAAAAGTCTACAAATAGCAAATCTGGGGAAGGATGTGGAGAAAAGGGAAGCCTTGTACACAGCTGGGATGTAAACTGGTGCAACTACCATGGAAAACAGTATGGAGGCATCTCAGAAACACTAAGAACAGAACCACCGTATGATCGAGCAATTGCACTCCTGGGTATATATCCAAAACAATAAAAAAGAAGAACACTAATTCAAGAAGATGTATGTACTCCAATGTTCATAGAGCACTATACACAAAAGCCAAGATGTGAAAGCAACCCAAGTGTCTATCAACAGATGAATGGATAAAGAAGATGTTTGGGGTATGTGTGTGTACACACACACACACACACACACACACCACACACACCCATATATACACATACATATACTCAATGGAATATTACTCAGCCATAAAAAAGAACGGAATTCTAACATTTGCAACAGCATGGGTGAACCCAGAGAGTATTACGCTTAGTGAGATAAGTCAGAGCAAGACAAATGCTGTATGTTATCATTTATATGTGGATCTAAAACAATAAAACAAATGAATATGTATAGCAAAAGAGAAAGACTCACGATACAGAAAATAAACCAGCGGGTACTGGTGAGGAGAGGGAATGTGGGGAGGGGCAAGATAGCTGTATAGGATTAAGAGACACAAACTACCTTTCATAAAATAGAGAAGTAACAAGGATACATTATACAGCACAGCGTGATACAAAATATCGCCATTATTTTGTAGTAACTTTAAGAGAAGTATAATCTATAAACATTTTGAATCACTATGTTGTACACCTGAAACCAATAAAATATTGTAAACTATATTATTATAAATCAATTATTAAAAAACTTTTCAGGAAGATTCTAGTCAAGATATAATTAAAAGTTTATACTTAGAAAAGGATAATTATTGTAATGTTAAGATGGCTTTTAAAAAACTGGAAGCAAACTGAATACACCCAAATTAGAGAACAATGCACCATTAAAAATGTTTTTAAAGCATTTTAAAGCACATGGAGAGGATGTGCATTTAACGTGGGATATAAAAATGCCTGTATATAAAAATCATCTGTACGACGATGCTGCTCTTGCAACTCTGTGTGCACGCGCACATACGTGTGCATGTTCTGGAAAATACTGCAAGGAAATAAAAATATGCAAATATTAAAAGCACTTTGGGTGATGGAATCAGAAGAAAATTAGTATTTCTTCTCTATTTTATTCTACAGTTTAAAAGAAGTTTCAGGGAAAACTTTTAAATACTGTATAAACAATTTAAAAGACTGATCTGCTACTTGAGAAACAAGTCTTCACACAAGTCAAGACCACCACCGACTTCAGGCCGTTGCTGCTAACCCACATTTCAAGGTCCAACCCCATAGAAACCACCTTTGTGCTTGCTCGGCTCTTACGCCTCCGCCTGTTCTGTCCATGTGACTGTCACACGTCCAAATGTCGCTGTGTCTTCCCCTCCAACCTGTTTTTCCTCTCGGATTTCATTCTGTGGTGAACGATACCACTTAATAACCTAAGCCACTAACCTGACTTCACCTTTCCCCTTTTTTCACCTCGCGGATCTCTCTGGAATCCACTGCCCTTGGCGTCATCATTACTTCACTGAACAACCAGAGGAGCTACCTTTCCATCTGGTCTCCTTGCCTCTTGCCCAACCCATCCCCCTGCCCCAACACACACTCACACACACACACACACACTCCCTTCAGCACAGCCCCATGATGTGTCTTAAGTGCACACATCTGGCCTCATCACCCTCCTAGATGGACACCTTCAGGCTAACACGGCACAGCGGGATAGATCCCTGTATCAATGGCTCTTCCTGCTTCATCTTCTCTTGCTCTTCCTTTCCCCACACCTTCCACTGTACATACTGCTCTGAGCCTCTCTTCTTCCTCTCTTCCTCTGCATCCACTCTTCCTCCTGCCCGAAGCCCTCACCATAATGCCTGCCTCCCTGGTCCAGCTCACTCCTTAAAGGCTGTCCTTTAAGGATCAATTCGGACGCCATTCCATCAGGAAGACTCACAGATGGTGGCTGAGTGTTTGAAGGTCCCGCACATACGCTATTTTTATGCAGCCAGAGCACTAAACCGTACGTTGTGAATCTGCTTTTGTAGCTAGACTGTGCGCACCTAGCAAAGTAGGTCCTCAGAGCTTGTAGAAGGAATTAATACATGTTTCCACCACCTAAAACAGAATTCCCTAGTTTCATCTTGAAAGACAGCCCAACCAAAGATTTCATAACTTCCCTCAGCCACTTGTTTACTTTATCATCTTGGCAATCGAGATAGTCTTTCTTATCTATTAATCAACAAAGAAGTATATTTATTATACACCTTATGTCCTGACAACTCTGGTTTTATTTGAATCTATTGATTCTTGCGGAAGCTCTCATGTACGTGTTACACATGTGCCTACACAGGACAGCCATCAAAGGATCACAATTCACTGAAAGCAAGCAGTGTGCCACAAAGATAAATCACACTGTTACTACTTAAAGACCTTTAGCAAGAAATCCCTTAGCCTTTTGGAGACTAAAACCTCCAGTTACTTTATCTTTTGCTAGAAGAGTATATAACTTTCTGTTGCTTGCATATCAGAGCTCTCCACAACTACCCCAAATCTTTTTTCAAATGTGACTCAGGTTGCACACAAGAATGAGTCTGACTAATGCAAGCCTTATTTTCTTACCCTTTTATGTCATACTCCTTTTAAACACTCCAGAATCATGTCCATTTTTTCCCACGTCAGCCTTACAGTACTGACAAATTTAGTTGACGGGCAAGAAGGGCTACATCTTTCTTGTGGTATTTTGTGTGTACTCAGCTAAACTACCTTATATATACCCCAGCAAATACCTTCTGCTAATGTAGAATCATTTCTCCAATTTGTTTCAACTATTATTATTTGTATTTCTGGGGTTCAGATACTGGCAGTCCTACCTGGCTTGGTAACACACACAATGGAAATCAAAAAGGAAAGCAAAGAGGTTTCATTCCGTGTCAGGAAAACTCTCCTCAACTGTTGAACGTTGAATCCTCTAGTCTCCACCAGAATTCACAACGTACTTGACGAATATCCAAGGTTAAACACTTAGGGATTCTGGAGGTTCTGATATTAATGATTCTCTTTATTTAATATCAGTCACATACTCTCTACTCTTCCTCCTTTTCTCGGACTCTGCACCCCCACATAGCGACCATGGAGAATGACTTCTTTTCAACTTAGATGCCTTGTATTTTAAGTCTCAGTGTTTGCTGGGGAATGGCAGTGCCACCGTGAGGTCTCACTCTTGGTGGAGTCCTTAACCTGGGGCCTGCAGACGAGCGCCACTGTGGCCGTAATAGTCTGGAGAATGTGGGCAAATGTGGGCGTGTAAGTGTGGTAAGAGGATTCATGGCTTCCATCACATTCTCAAAGGGGCCCAATACACCCTGGAAGGGTTAAGAACCCCATCTCTAAGGCATTCAGACATAAAGCAGTGAACAGAATAAACCGTGCCAGCATGGCTAAGTCAACTTTTTTCTCATCCATCTCCAAAAAGAATGAGAAACTCTCTAATAATTATATAATAAACCACCGCTCCTTGAGGGTGTGATCTGGTGGATCCATCATATATGAGATTATACAGAGGCCAAAATCTAACTAACACTTCAAATATCAATCACTTCAAACACCTCAGTTTCTACTTTTATCCAAGTTCAGCATATTTTCGTTGTCCTCTTGAAACCTTTAGCTGATTTGACAATGCTGCTTTAAAACCAAAACGCCATGAATCAAGTTTCTCTGCACATATATTATGTTACTAGTCAAAAATTTATGCTTTAACTATTAGCAATTATATTATTTTTGCTGGAATATACTATTACCTTCCATTCCTGTGTTTTAAATAAATTACCCCCCAAAATCACTTAATACAAATATGTCAAAATCAAAATTGCCTCCATGTCAACAAGCTGCAAAAATCTATTCTATGCAAATAAATCCCAACTCTTCACTTTCATTGTTGTCTACAGGTTATGCTGTCTTTTATACTATCACTGCACCCAGTGTATTTTCTACAGGTCAATATAAACTGTAGTGTAAATGTGCCAAGAAAGAATGCTGTTTAAACTGTGTCCTTGGATAAAATGCTCTTTAGAAACGGAGAAGCAAAAACCCACAAAAATCAGAAACTGCTGCCATCAGTACTCACCACTGAAAGGCCACACAAGGGATCCCCAGGAACAGGCTGGACTTGTCTGGAGGCAAGGGACTGAATTCCATTAGGAGAGCAGGCAAGTAGAAACAGCAAGTGCCAACACTACCTTTCTCCAGCTCATCTCATTTGCAGACACACAGATTTTGGAATCCTCCAGGACTAACAATGAAAACCACACTAGGTTGTTTTCTCCAATTCCTATGAAATGAGTCAGGAGGTCAAACAACTTCTCCACTCGGGAGAGACAACAATTTCTGAAGCTGCACTCACTGTTTCCAGTAACTGGATTCCTTCTCTTTCCCCTCTAGATAAAAGTACTGCCAATCATCTGTGGAGAGCCCACTGGGTTCTGAATGAGACACATCACAGATACTGCCAGAAGGGTTAGTATCCTTCATGGGGTAGTTTCCCCTTGCAGATAGTCAGGAAGACAAAAATCCAGTTAGGAGTAACACGTGGATGAAGTTTCTTCAGTTAAAAAGAGTTGGCAAAACTTTTTCTTTGTTGAAACCATATAGTCATTTCCTTCACACAAGAAGATGGGAGTGATAATTAAAATAAATACAGATGGGCAGTAACTGCAGTAACTGGGCTTTTTAAACTTTTAAAAGCCCCTTACAAATGGCTTCCGTCAGTAAAATAGCCTTTCTTCCTCAAAGGGACTAGTATATTCAAAAGATTCAAGGATTATTCAATTAATCCAGGTTCTGAAAACCTTTCACAGGCTTCTATGAGTCCTGCAGTTCCATCCACTAAATCATACAAAGCAGAAGTATTTAAGAGCTTGCTAGCAGTCCTCTGAATCCATGACTCAAAAGAGGATGAGCCCTGGGTTAGCAACAATCTTCAGAATCCACCACCTACTCACCACACGTAACATTTCTTGTAGTTAGCGACCTTCTTCACAGGAGATCAATCAGCTACTAGCAACGAATCCGTAATTCCAAGGACTCCTACAGTGTAGGCAAGTACTAATATTCGGGCGTGTGTCGCCACACGCAGGCACACAGACCTTCCGCGACAGCGCGTCAGGAGGAGACTGGAAGTACTTTTGCTTTCTGTATCGAGAGTACTTTCTTTCCTTTTAAAGAGGAGGTTTCGTTTTGATCTTGAGACATTCTCTCTGATAAAACCACCAACTGAAAACCTGCCATTATAAATGAGGGATTTCACAACATTCATTCCAAAAAAAAACCGTGGCTATTCATTTCTGGAAGTGACTCACTGCAGAAGAATCACTGGCAGTGGAGGGAGCGTTAATTTTTAGAAGACAGCCCGCCCTCTGAGAAGTGAGCAGAAACCTCAGCGCCGGCGGCAGCCACGTGCCTTGCAGACCCCCCATCACAGCTTCCTGAATCACCACCACCAAGATGACGCGCGATGACCAATTTCCTCTTGTAACTCCCTCAGTACACAAAAATCCTTCGGTCTGTACGCCCTGAATATTCCCCTGCTCCGGCGCAAAGGTTCAAAGAAATCTGAGCGATGGCAGCAACACTTCTCCACCTGTCAACGCTCAGCTGCCGGCGAGTAACCAGCATATGGATACTCACTTCCTGTGAGTATTTCTAAAAGAGCTTATGATATTTCCTTTGGAGAAAAAAAGAAAGTGGGGAGGAAAGCACGACGGGGAGGAGAAGTAACTCCAACAAGCCTGCGGAGCTAAGAGCAGGCAACGTGATCGCTGTTTACCAGCCACGCCTAATTTTAATTTGGTTTCTCAACCCCTGTGTAATTAAGACAGCCAAGAGAGAACAGCATCAGGAGAAAGAAAAAAAAAGACATTTCACAAATGCTTAGACCTTCCGTGCGCGTGACCAGAAAAGTAATTTTAAGATTCAAGTGAACCAATCTGAAGCTGTTTAGGGCATTAACCCTTCAAGGAAAAAAAGAGTTATTTTTTTGTTTGTCCCTAGATTTCAAATATGGAAACCATCTTCCCCACCCTGGGTGCTGAGAACACCAAAGGCACAGCCTCCGGGTGCCATCCCCATGGTCTGTGAGGAGAGAGAACATTTTCAGATTTGTGATGGGGGCAGAAAAACACGTATCTTAACACCGTCACATGAATACTGACCACGTGATTTTTGCACCAAAGCACCCCTTGAAAACCAACCGTGAAGGGCTAAAATATGACCTTTTGTATTTCTCTTGTCTTTAACCAAACCTGATCACTTCAGAGAAGAGTTTCTTGACAACTGGGCAAACTAAGAAAAACTGCTTTTATCCCATCTTAAACGTCAGAGCTCGTTTTCTGACGGGACGAGTAGACATTTTGCTAAGAGATGAGCTTAAAAAAAAAAAAGCCTGCCCTTTATTTTCAGGCTGTTAACGTGCTTCTATTTAGGTACGAATAGGGGGGCACGGGAGTGGAGGAGCTCATGAAGGCAGGAGGAGAAAAGCACAAGCTTCCACTTAATGGGGCTGAAGAAGAAAAATAAACAGATCTAATGTGTTCACGTTATCTGTTATACAGCACCACTAAGCCCTCAATTTCTAATGTAGCAACACTGACATTTCTACTCTAGCGTCTGTATTTCTCATTTTTTGAACACTCAAGATAAACACAAAGAATATATGTGCAAAATTTAATAAAACCATCTGTGTATTATATTCTTGAGGGAAATTTTCATGAATGTGAAATGTTTTTATACTTTTACCAAAACTGATGTTTTAAAAAGAAGAGTATGGAAACCATTTGCATGGTGTGAATATAACCTTCAAATTGAGGATGAGTTAAAAAAAAACAGCATCAATAAACATCCTTAAGGATTTCATTAAAAACCAACTATACTACTGAACAGTCATCTCTCTGCCCTCACTCCCAAGACCTCATCATGAATTTGCTCGCTGTCAAGAGGCCCTCTCTGTATGACGTCTAAAGATTAACCCTACATGGAGGGCAGTTTTAAATATCTACAATTTAAAAAACCTTATTGATACTGAGCTTGGTGAATGATTAGAGGCCAGACAACTACCCGAATGTTAGATCAGCTAATTTCCCCTCCCACTGTGTCACGCACATACACATGCTCGAAGTTCTCCAAGGTTCTGAGCAGTGTGTTCCTGCTTCAGACCGTGCTGTATATGAGAGTTCCTCTGAAGTCCTGGGTGACCCATGCAGAGGTTTCAAAAAGAGAAAGGAAAACAGAGCGAAACAGAATAAAGATGACAAAAAATACATGCTGGGGGGCCAGCAGGGAGAATATGAACTGAACAGGTGTGGCTGCTAAGGAGAAGGCACTGCCCCCTGGGAACTCCTTTGAATGGGGAAGGTGGCGGGGACTGTTTCTAAGGTGGGCATTTAGAATGTGATTAAGCTATAGAGACTGTCCGGGTCCTGTTCGGATTCACTGTGCTGTAGACATCCCACAAGCCCAAGTTGAAAGAATCAGTGTTTGCTCTCCAGACCTCTGGGACCACTATCACCCAGCCCCCACCTCCCCAAACAAAACAAAACCGTGTCACAAATCCTCATGGTTAACGTTTACTCAGTGCTTCCTTTTAAACAATGGCAAGGGGTGCACCCTTTAGTGATCCTTTTATAGAAAGGAGCGGGTGTGGCCCCACACAGAAGGGCACTTGACCCAACACGGGAGGTTGAGAGGCCTGGCATTCGAGTTTCACCTCTTCCCCGGGTGACACTTCTCTCTGGTCCAGGTCACCCAACCCTCTTTCAGCCAGTTTACTCACCTGTGGTTGACAGCCGCCTGACCCCAGGGCTGGTTTAGGCACCACCTATGGGGTCGCACAGAGAGCAGCAGCAGCAGCAAGGGCGTACACAGATCTGTTCGTTTGATCCTCGCAGCAGCCCTGCAAGTTCAGTTCTCTGGTTATTCCCATCCTATAGATGAGGATGCAGCTAGCCTGGTGGCTCCCGGCAAATGCAAGACTCAGGTTCAATCCCTGGGTCAGGAGGATTTCCTGGAGGAGGAAATGGCAACCCACTCCAGTATTCTTGCCTGGGAAACCCCATGGACAGAAGAGCCCGGTGGGCTACAGTCCAGGGGGTCACAGCAGAGTTGGACACGACTGAATGACTGACCACGCCTCCACAGATAAGCACACTGAGGGACGTTTAAGGGCTTGCCTAGGGTCACACAATCAGCAGGCAGTGGAGCCAGGGTTCAAAGCCAGGGAGCCGCACCTTGACTGCTCTGCTCTGAGCTTTCCAGAGGCCGCCCTTCGTGCCAGGCTGCCTGTGTGTTAGGTAAAACTGCCTTGGAGACCACTACTTGAGACAGATTTTCACTCATGCCACATGCAAATACATTCTCTGCAGAACTTAAAGAAAACTAGTGACAACTAAGTACCGGTAACTTTAACACATTAGCTTGTTGTCTGAGAACAGCTTCGTGTAATTTGCAAACTACTTCTTTGCAAAATTTGTGATACTGAGTTTTGGAGGCAGAAGGGATCTAGAGACCAGGTTTTCAATCAGAGTGGTGGAGGGAAGCTCCCAGCCCAGAGGGAAGGCTTGCCCTCCATCACTGGCCGCCCGGAACTGGGGAGCGCTTCTTGGGAGTTTTGACCTGTCAGGCATCCACTCACTCCTGTGATGCATGCATGTGTAACATCAGTCCTCAGAAATGTATCAGTTAAACATTTTCTTCTCACTACAAGCTCCTCAGGCTTTAAAAAGAGAGGAGAAAGATGAAGGAAAAAAA
>NW_011495080.1:6622526-6623521 GCF_000754665.1 Bison bison bison | reverse complement strand
AAATGGCAACCCACTCCAGTGTTCTTGCCTGGAGAATCCCATGGACAGAGAAGCCTGGTAGGCTGCAGTCCATGGGGTTGCACAGAGTCGGACACGACTGGCAGCTCAGCTGGTAAAGAATATGCCTGCAATGCAGGAGACGCCAGTTCTATTCCTGGGTCGGGAAGATCCCCTGAAGGGGTGGGTTTCCCTGGTGGCTCAAATGGTAAAGAATCCACCTGCAATATAGGAGACCTGGGTTTGATGCCGGGGTTGGGAGGATCTCCTGGAGGAGGGCATTGCAACCCTCTCCAGTATTCTTGCCTAGAGAATCCTCATGGACAGAGGAGCCTGGCGTGCTACTGTCCATGGGGTCACAAAGGGTCGGACACGACTGAGCGATAAGCACAGCACACAGTGAACCTAACTGAAGGCCTACCCGTTCCCTTCTTTTCTCTGTAAATCTGCTGACGTGCAGACTTGATCTTAAACAAACTATCTTTCCCATGTGCTTATGGAACATGGAAACCAGAGGAACTGGGAGCTGGGGACCTCCTTGTCTTCATTTACGCTTCAAAGAAAAAGTAACTTCCTATTTAGGGATTCAAACTTTTTGTGCTATTTATTCTGTAAAATTTGGTCTTATTATTCTCTTTTGGAAAATTTTTTTTAATGATTCCATGTCATATTGGGACACACCAAAATACCCAAAAATGCCTCATCCTAAAACAAAGACATTTGTTGACAAGAAAAGTTAAGAGGAGGAAGAAATAAAACCATGTTCTAGTTTTATTTCCACTTAAAAGAGCAAAGATTCTGGGAAATTTATGTATGTTAAATTTATAAGTGAGCCCTTTTCCCCCCCAAGATTTATTTGGCGTGAAAAGTTACTTCCTGTACTGTAATCATAAAATAAAATGTTATTTACTCCTGTCATAACCATTCACACACTTCCTGTCATAAAAACTTGAACTTGGCTGGAATGTTAAATAAAACATGCAAAAAACTACAAGTTC
>NW_011495080.1:6590279-6622426 GCF_000754665.1 Bison bison bison | reverse complement strand
GCAAAAAACTACAGGTAGGAAGCGACTATATAAATACCTATTATCAGTGCATATTCCGATTTAAGAAAAGAATCACCTCTTCTTGGAAAAACTAGTATTATGCTTTATCATCTTGGGTGACTAAATCCCACTTATGGCCCACAGAAGGAACTTAAAGGGTAAAAAGCTTGCTCTATTTACCGAGTTCAGTCAATAGTTTTCTGGCGGCTTTAGGATGCCTCCCAGGGGCGCTCTGTGTGTACCGGGCTGCCGCGTTCTGGAGGGGTTCATGGCCCAGAATCAGAGTCGAGGAGTCAGAACGCACACAGGGTCGGTGTGACCGCTGTTACAGGCACGTGCGTGTTCTTCTTCAACGCCTGCACGTTTCCAAAAGAAAACAAGCTTCTAAATCCTAGGCTTCCGTGTGTCTAGTGGGAAAAGCCGAGCCAGTGTACACATACAACGCTAGAAGAAAGTGTGTATGAACAGATTTGTTTACAAAACAGGGCCCAGCAAAGCCTGTCTCTCAGCGCCACAGCAGGATCCATGCAGCAAAACAAACAGGCAGACACGGAAGAACCTACAGGACTAGCTCTTCTTTCTGATGAAGGTATGACAGCTGGTGAATTATAACTGGGCAGTAAGTTACAATGTGGCTTAGTCTTGAACTGAGAATATGTCACAAAATCCACTTTCACACACATGCACGCACACACGCATACACAGAGGTGCATATAAGTCTATATAGCACAATGGCTTCAATGCTCCTGCGGCATTAGAGTCTCTAATTTATTTCTTCACACAGGCATCTTCTCCTACCTTCAATTCTACATGTTTCTATCTGGAAAGGGTGGTTTGTCCCTCTAAACTCATCAGGAAACAACAAAACCAAATGAGTTCTATTTATTTTAGCCTAATTAACTGTATGGCCATCTGACCAGGCTGGAAAGCCTGTACCCGACTCCCTTCTTCAGGGACCAATAGGTTGCCAAGTCTAGTCGGCACCTGTTCCCTGTTAACTACTGTTTCTGTCCTCTCCCTCCCACGCTTGCTTCTAATAAATATGCCGGACCCTTATCACTTTGTTACAGTGTGACAACCTTTTTGATTGGTTTACTTGCCAACAAGCAGCTTTGTGGCAGTGAAACACAGACAAGAGTGGGAAGATCGGCTTCTGGGTTTGACTCTGCCAGATGCAGACCACGTGGTCCTGAGAACGTTATGCAGTCTCCTTGGGACTCGGTTTTCTCATTTACAGCAAGAAGAAAATGTCAGTCAAATTATATGCTCTGATGTGGGATATACACAGTCCCCACATATGATCTTCTGAAACTCAGTTTCCTCAGGGAAATGCACACCTTCAAAACTTTCAGTGACTTTGCTGAAGTTTAACTTCTTCAGCCTGAACTGAGTGTGAAAGTCTCATAAAATGAACGGCACTGCACAGATGCAATAGTGACTCTAACAGGGGTCATTTCTTGAGGTGCGTGCACGATGCATTATCCAGGAATTTTATGTACGTGGTGCTAATCCCCACGACCACTCCACAAGGTGGTTTTATGACTACATTATACACCAAGAATCTGAAGTTCTGTGGACAACTTGCCCAAGGTTATAAAATCTATTAAGTGTCAGAAACGGCATACAAAATCTGACTGTGGTTAATTATAAAGCCCACTAAATCATCCTGAGTGCTTTAAATGTACCATAAGATGAGAGGGGGGTGTTCCTAACTACTTGAATGATCATTCTCTGAGTCCCTGTAGATCCCAGGCTGCATAAGAAAGCACCAATCATCCGAATATAAAGAACAATGATGGCACATCCCTGGTGGCCCAGTGGTTGGGACTCTGAGCTTCCAATGCAGGGGGCGCGGGTTCAATCCCCAGTCAGTGTACTAGGACCCTACATACTGCGCAATGTGGTCAAAATAAATAAAAATAAAATTAATATAAAAAAAACAATGACAAAATGATAACTTAGTATTTAGTTCTCATTAACATCAGCATCCATTATGCTCACTTTCTTGATGGGTCAGTTCAGTTCAGTTGCTCAGTCGTGTCTGACTCTTTGCAACCCCATGGACTGCAGCATGCCAGGCCTCCCTGTCCATCACCAACTCCCGGAGTTTACCCCAACTCATGTCCATTAAGTCAGTGATGCCATCCAGCCATCTCACATTCTCTGTCTGACTGGTCAGTACCACAGAATAAAAATGCAAATACAATGAAGTTCACTTGTAACATGAAACTACACAGTTTCAACCAAAGCTGATAAAAGTGACCCAGGGAAACCTGTGAGTCACACACAGTCACTGAGAAATAAGGATCAAAGGGAGTTGCAACAATTAACAACCGAGGAAGCAAAAGTCAAGAGAGATGACTGCACAGGGGGTAGGTTCTTCAAGAGAATGGTTTGTGTATCAAAAGATTAAGAGAGGTCCTTTGGGAAATTAATGCTTATTAACAAAAATCACCCTCTTTATGGTTCTGCCACAGAAGTGACCAACCTTTGGTCTAAGAAAGAGCATATTGTTGCATCATAGCCCAAATTTCTGTTATATAATGTAAAACAAACTGAGATTCAACTTTAAAACATTTTTTCAGGACTTAATTCCACTAAAATCTTTTAAAAACTTTTTACTGTTTAGTTAATTCTCTAAAAGTAAGTTTTCTGGTAGCAGTTATCTTCAGATGATAAGACTTCTTGAAATGGTAGTAACAGAAAAAAGGAAGAATAAAAGGATTACTGATATGCAAATAGTAGTGAACAAAAGATTACTAAGTCTCTAACCCACAAGTGGAAAGTAATGTCTTAGGTTTCCTCTCTCATTTCAAGATTCTTGGGCTTACCTGGCCCAGAACACCCATAAAGAAGATTCGCTCATCAGCTACATGCCCTGGTCCCACCACTGTGTCTGTGGTGGCCTATATACGACATTCACATGGCATTAGCTAGCCTTTAGGCAGGTCTGTCCAGGCAAAGCTGGACTCTAGTCTAGTACTAGTGAGCTCTGTGTAAATCCTAACTTTACAAGAGTCACTGCACCTACTCTATGGTGGGTTAGTCACTATGTTGGGTCCGACTCTTGTGACCCCACGCACTGTAGCCTGCCAGGCTCCTCTGTTCATGGGACTTCCCGGGCAAGAATACTGGAGTGGGTTGCCATTTCCTTCTGCAGGAAGTTCAGTTCAGTTCAGTCGCTCAGTCGTGTCGGACTCTTTGCGACCCATGAATCACAACACGCCAGGCCTCCCTGTCCATCACCAACTCCTGGAGTCTACCCAAACCCATGTCCATCAAGTCGGTGATGCCATCCAGCCATCTCATCCTCTGTCATCTCCTTGTCCTCCTTCCCTCAATCTTTCCCAGCATCACGCTCTTTTCAAATGAGTCAGCTCTTCACATCAGGTGGCCGAAGTTTTGGAGTTTCAGCTTGAACATTAGTCCTTCCAATGAACAACCGGGACTGATTTCCTTTAGGATGGACTGGTTGGATCTCTTTGCAGTCCAAGGGACTCTCAAGAGTCTTCTCCAACACCACAGTTCAAAAGCATCAATTCTTCGGCGCTCAGCTTTCTTTATAGTCCAACTCTCACATACATACATGACCACTGGAAAAACCATAGCCTTGACTAGACGGATCTTTGTTGACAAAGTAATGTCTCTGTTTTTGAATATGCTGTCTAGGCTGGTCGTAACTTTCCTTCCAAGGAGTAAGCATCTTTTAATTTCACGGCTACAATCACCCTCTGCAGCAATCTTGGAGCCCAGAAAAATAAAGTCAGCCACTGTTTCTACTGTTTCCCCATCCATTTGCCATGAAATGAAGGAACTGGATGCCATGATCTTCGTTTTCTGAATGTCGAGCTTTAAGCCAACTTGTTCACTCTCTTCTTTCACTTTCATCAAGAGGCTCTTTAGTTCTTCTTCACTTTCTGCCATAAGGGTGGTGTCATCTGCATAGCTGAGGTTATTGATATTTCTCCTGGCAATCTTGATTCCAGCTTGTGCTTCCTCCAGCCCAGCATTTCTCTCGATGTACTCTGCATATAAGTTAAATAAGCAGGGTGCCAATATACAGCCCTGACGTACTCCTTTTCTTATTTAGAACCAGTCTGTTGTTCCATGTCCAGTTCTAACTGTTGTTTCCTGACCTGCATACAGGTTTCTCAAGAGGCAGGTCAGGTGGTCTGGTATTTCCATATCTTTCAGGAAGTTACCAGGAAGTTAATCCAGCTACCTCCCTAACTATCTCTACCTTTTTCCCCAGCAGAGTTTATAATCTGGAAGAATTTTGCCTTATAATAATTCAATTAAAAAGGGCTTCAGACTTCCCTGGTGGTCCAGTGGCTAAGAATCCGCCTGCTAATGTAGAGGACACGTGTTCAATCCCTGGTCCGGGAAGAGTCCACATGCTGCAGGGCAGCCAAGCCCACGAGCCGCAACGACTGAGCCAGAAAGAGAGCGCCGCTCACCGCCAGTGCAGAGGCACACGTGCAGCAACGGAGACCCAGCATAACCGAAGATAGATGCATAATTAATCAGTGTTTTAAAGAAAGGCCTCAACGGTACATCAAGATCCCTCCTGATATGCGTATATACACCTGTGTACAAAATTAAACAGTTTTGGTTTCTACCAATATCCTTCAATCAAAGGTTCAGAGAAAAACTGTTTTGAAAAGATTTAATGGGATTTGTAACATAAAACCTCAAAAGCATATTACTGACTTAACCAAGACAACACTGGAATACAAAATGTGGTTGCTGTGCTTTTTCTAGTGACTATCATGTCGACTTCCAAGAATTTAATAAAATACTGTTGTCTCCTATGCCAGAGAAACCCAGGAACGGACACCCTCGGGAGACTGAGTCTTACTGCGGTGAATTCAGAGGCATGTGGTAAGTGATGAGAACATTATTAGTGCACTTGTGGCCTTGCAAGATGCTTGCTTGCTGTAGGGATCTTGGCTTGTTACTTGAGACAGTGGTTTGGTGATGCTCCGAAACAGCTCCTTCTCTCTGAAAAGCAAGAGGTGTTACTCTTCCTAAGGAAAAACCCAGAGCCGGTGATCTAAACCTTAGCGATTCTTTTTCATATACGTGCGGAGGCCATACAAGCTCAATAATGCACCATGAGAAATTAATATGTTAAGTAAATACAAGAGGCTTTGTAGAATTCAGCAATCTGAAACTGGGGCATGGGGTGAACTGAAGTAGGATGGGAAGAACTGGTGGCAGTTCAGTGGTTTTGAACTTCTGACTGTGATCCCAGAAGATTTTCAACACTGCCCTAGTTTTCCAGAAAGGGTTTTGCAGCACTGACCCCAAAGGCAGCAAAATGTCATTGTCATAGTGTATATTAATGAAGGCCATTGTTAATGATATGCTCTCTTTTAAGACTAAACAGAAACTGAATATGCAAGTGGATAATGCAGAGCCATGCTGCAGTTCCACTTAAGTCCTCAGAAGCAGTGAAGCCTGTACTTCAGAAGCTTGGGGTGGAATGCTTGTTTTGGAGAGCATTCAACGGACAGCATTTGGTTTCCTCCATTTAACCAGGTCACCCAGGCATGGAATGCACAGCTCTGCCAGACAGAGCGTTGTGGATGCCTGAGAAACAACGGCCCTGTCCGGGCTACTGATGCGGAGAGAGGCCATGGTTTCTTTTTTCTCTGCTTTGAATGGCAGCCTTGACGTCACAACAGCTAGGAACCGCTGGAGGGACAAATAACAAGGCTCAAGCCAAGAGTGCCCTGCTCTGTTGCAGGACCATTTTCATCTCATTCTCTCATTAGAAGCCTCTGGGCTGATAAAACAGATCTTTGACCATATTAATCGTCACCTCTAAGAAACCTGGAGATAAAGAACAGTTCTTGCATTAAGCTGATTTCTAACCAAATAGACTCCCCAGGGAATGCCTGGAGTGATGCTGCTCAAGGCTCAGACATCTGCATTTTCCCCAAGGAGCTGAACTTCCTGTATTTCAAAATGAACCTTTTCAAAACAGGGCTGCGACAAACATTCTGAGACAGGCAAGGAGGACAGGAGAGCTGGCAGTTTTTGCAAGAGACTTACATTCCAGGATAAAAACATCCTTTAGGGATTTTATAATTTAAGTTCAAGCAATTAAACATGCGCATTTAGCACCCAACTGCAGGTGTCTGAACAAATGGATGAAAACTGTTCAGCTGCTGGCGGGCTTAACTCACCATTATATAAAATGAGTTGTCTGTCTAAGTCATCATAGCAGTTTGAAAAGCATGATCTTTCACGTTTCAATCTTACTTCAAAATTATAAATTATATTTAGCTAAGTGAGTGTCAGATCATTTCTTTTCATTATAAATGCAACGGTAACTATAGACCTATACTGGGCAGTCGGAAGGCAGATCTGAAAGTATTGTGTCTCTACTTTCATGGAACAGAGAACAGCTTTCTGTTACCCCAAGTCTGCCCAAGTCCAGCCCTCTGCCTTAGGGCCAATAACAACGTTCACCAAACTCCGACCCTAGCCTGAGCCCACGGTGCTTGGTCCTCTGGGACAGCCGAAGCTGGAAAGCCAGGGGCTGATCTCTGAGGTGCGGGTGTGTCACAGCAGCACAGCAACGCAGAGGGCCATGGAAAC
The DNA here is from genome assembly GCF_000754665.1 of Bison bison bison. Classification (NCBI taxonomy): domain Eukaryota; kingdom Metazoa; phylum Chordata; class Mammalia; order Artiodactyla; family Bovidae; genus Bison; species Bison bison. The sequence goes on along the minus strand of NW_011495080.1, from coordinate 6,615,820 downwards.
ATCTGCTCCTCTGACGTCTGTGCTTGCAGTTCAGCAGATTGAATGCCTAACGGCAACCCACTCCAGTATTCTTGCCTGGAGAGTTCCATAGACAGAGGAGCCTGGCGGGTACAGTCCATGGAGTCACAAAACAGTCAAACACGACTGAGCATCTGAGTACTGAGCTACGTGGCTCCTTTTACAAGCTTCTTCTTTCCTTAATTTGATGAGCACTCCCAAAGCATAACCTCCCTGTGGTCGCTGTGTCCATCTCACTTCAAGAGAATAACCTGCTATGAAGATTTACTCACTTTCAAAGATAAAAGAGGGTAGCGTTTTTATCCAAAACTCTCATTTAAGAACCCCCCTGGGGCAGAACACAGCCCTTTTGCCTGCAGGCTGCCTTGAACATCTCTGATTCTCTGCAGGTATCTGAGGCCTGTTTGGAATTTGGTCTTTGGATTCTAGTGATCTTACCTCGGTAGAGAACAAACTCTGTGCCTTGTTCCTGTTGTTTTAAAAAGAAAAAACAAAACAAAACTCCAAGTATTTTCAGTGATTAAACAGTGGAAAATATACAGCAAAAATTACTTCTTGACTACATTTTCTTTCAAATGATGATTAGGCTCAAGAGGTGAAACTTATTTTAGCCCTACCCTTGTTTTTTTTTTTTTTTTATAAAAAGCTTTTTATAGTTTAAGAATTATAATTAAATTTCCTCTGATTTATTAAACTTAGGTTTTCAAAAAGAGAATGATGGGATTTCTTAAACTATTAAGTTTCAAAAACGAAGACTACTTATTTTTATTCTAATATAAGAGATGAGAGACTGAGAGGGAAAATTTTTTCCATCTGTATTTTGATTAGAATTTTTTAATGTTCAAATTTCTGGTAATAAACCACAGTAAACAACCAGTCATTCATTAAGAGGCAACTATTGAAATGGCGATATTTAGAGGAGAAAAAATAAAACATGATGTGATTAAAACCCCACGCACGTCTTCACTTCAAGGCAAACGCTGTGCCCATCTGGGTATTAAGAAAGTGCCAAATATCACTGGGATCTAGATTTAACTCATGTCATAAAGAAGCACTGTGTTTCATTTGTTTACAAAGGACCTGGAACCTCATGGAAATGATAGTGGTGATATGGACCTGAAGAGAACTCAACAGTAAAATGAGGTACTGATTTATAAATTATTTAAATACGGAATCAGTCACAACATGAACTTTCAATGATCTACTGCTCCACTCTTAAGGATAAGAGGTAATATTAAAGAATGTTAACTTTCGGCTGTAATAGGTCTCTGCTCTAATTTTCTCCTCTGGAAATCTTTAAGGGTTAGTCAGTTTAAAAATCCTGGCTACTTTTAAGTCAGAAGGGCCAAAGAAGAGGAGACACAGTTTGTCCTGAATGGACTCAAAGACCGTCCTAAGGAGTTAAGCCCTGGATGTGTTCCCTGAACTGAAGGTGCTGTCTCTGCTTGCTTTATGGTGAGGTTTGGGAAGGACTGAGCTCCAGAGCCCTCTCTCCAGGTGGCGGGAAGTAGGAAGTGCCCTGAGCCAGCCACTTCCAGCACACGTTCCAGGTATGCACATTCAGAAATGAAACTCAAGCTGGCCACCCTGCCAGCCAGGATGCCCACCCTCAGCAGGGATGGGGGTTTTCCTTCCACACTTTTGTGCCCACTGAGCCTCATGTGAACAGAAGACCTGATCCCTGATTTCAGTATAAGAACAATGATGGGAATTTTCCGTGAATTTTCTTTAGGAACCGATGGCTACCATAAATCCCACGGAAACGAGCTTTCCCTTTACAAATTCCTTTGAAAACGGCAGACAAAGGCATATCCTTGCGCTAAACTCATTTGTAAATAAGTTTTTCCTGTAAGTTTATTACAACACAACCAACAGTCATCATCCAATCCTATAATGCACATGTGAGACATTGGTTTTCACAAATGATCTTTTGTGATCGTTAGGAAAAACTAACTTTCTATCTATTCTTTACCTACATGAGAACAAACATCTCCAAGAGTGATTCTAAGGTAAGTAGCTTTATAAAATCAGTCTTTTTTTTTTTTGGCCATGCCGCATAGCATGTGGGATCTTAGTTGCCTGACCAGGGATCAAACCTGTGCCCTCTGCAGTGAGTGGAAGAACAGAGTCTCAACCGCTGGACCACCAGGGAAGTCCCTAAGACCAGGCTTTATGCTTATAAACCTATCCTCCAATTGGCAACAACAGCTCTATCATTCCCCTTAGTTTCTACTATGTACACGGAGAGGCAAACACCGGCTTTATTGATACTCTTTACTGTTTCCGATTTTCTTCTTCTTAGCACATCATAACCTGCGATTGCCTGTGTGTGTGTTTGTACACTGTTTTGCACAAACACTGTGGGATAAATGGAAGGAAGGGAGGGACGGGGAGGGAAGCGGAGAAGAGAGCAGTAGAGAAGGAAGGGAAGGCAGGCAGGGAAGGGAAAAAAACACTGCAACAGCAGCTACACTGGTTTTAAGCAAAGCAAAGAAGTACTGTTTCATCAGATTCTTCATTTATAGAATTTAAGATTCTTTGTAACTATGATCTCATCAAATCTCATAGTAACCCTAAGTGAACATGAAATTAAAATTATTGCGTATCACCTAGAGGCACAAAAATGAGGAGCAATTAGCTCCTCTCTCTCTCACGTTTTAGCTATACAGCAGCCACTACGGAAGACAGTTCTCCTCACTGACTTCTCAGGGGGTGTGTAGAATCAGACCTGTATTTCTTAAGAACTGTGACCAAGGTCCAGTATTTCTCCCCTTTTTATTCATTCAACATGTTTTGGAAACTGACATGGAAAGCCTGATTTTTAACTTTGGATATATTCCTGTGAAGGAAGAACTAGTTCTCAAGCAGTTCTCATTTTTACCACCCACACACAAATGCACATTCTGATGTGAAGGATGCCTCTCAACGAGGAAACTGCTTACCAATAGTAAGCAGCGTCACCCACTGGGGCACAGAGCAATGTCAGACCCGATGACTGGGAAGAACTGACGTGGTGGTCCCTCCCACTGCCCAGCTCCAGGGAGAATATCCAAGGTGTCCTCCTCACACAACATATCCTATGACGATACGACGGACACCACCATCAACACAGGGCCGAGGAGGACTCACCGGCACTCACACAGCCCGTGACTGACGGAGCAGAGGCGTCGCCCAAGGTCTCACAGGCTGCGTGTGCTGAGCTCACCTGGCCGCCAGGCTGCTCGCTGCCCAGACTCTGAACTGACAGGGCTGCAGAAGTGGCAATGGAGTCACGTGCAATGCAGAGAAAGTGTGAACACAGACAAGCCCAAACGGGTCATCATACAGTTCTGAAGCATCTGGTCTAGGAACAGTTGCAGACAGCAAAGTTAACCTGCTGAACTGAGTGCAGCCCCAATCGGGTCTGTTTTTGTCCCAACTGCCTAGAGTCCTTCCATCAGGGCAGAGGCAAACCCCAGGTCCCATCTCAGCTGTCGTGGGAATTATGAGAATTAAAAGAAATAATGCACGCCCTTGTGCACCTTAGCACTGTGGCTCTCCTGTGAACGCGACACCCAACCCCAGTTCCCATATGAACACAACCAGACCAACCTTGGAAATTCAGCTTCCCTCTTGCTGAATCCTTTCTCTCGGTTTTTCTCGATCATTTTATCACAGTGTGCATTCGGTTCACAATGCACTTAACCATTCTTCTCATGACAAAAGTAATAAACCACTCCCTGTACATTCCACACTCAAGCAGTTTATAATTCAAGATTTTTTTCCCCTTATGCTTATAGTTTTTTTTTTTTTTTGACTGACCACGGTTTAGAAAGTATGGCACATTCACAACCGTAGCAAGTTACATGCATGGCACCTGTCACACAACAAGAAAGGCAGACAAGTATTGGTTCCTACTAGCTCAGAGTTAGGAACCAATAGTTATGGAGAAGGCAATGGCATCCCACTCCAGTACTCTTGCCTGGAAAATCCCATGGATGGAGGAGCCTAGTAGGCTGCAGTCCATGGGGTCGCTGAGGGTCGGACACGACTGAGCGACTTCACTTTCACTTTTCACTTTCATGCATTGGAGAAGGAAATGGCAACCCACTCCAGTGTTCCTGCCTGGAGAATCCCAAGGACGGGGGAGCCTGGTGGGCTGCCGTCTATGGGGTCGCACAGAGTCGGACACGACTGAAGTGACTTAGCAGTAGCAGCTCGGAGTTAGCTGGGCTAACTCACCTGGGTCCTGACCCGTATCACCGGTGTCCCAGGAATGTGACTTCCCCATCATAACCCCCGTAGCAATCAGCTGTGACATGCTGGCTCTGTGGGTAGGACGTCATATGTTCCAGCTCCACTTGCAAGAGTGTGTCTAGGTCCAAGTGTGGCCTTGTGACCACAGCAGAGGTCCTGACCCCCTTCAGCCAGCACCAGAGGGAGATGGAATCAAGGCCAGCGATCTATGATCTAATTCTAGAACCAGTGTGAGTTTGCCAAAGGCTCTGAGAGCAAATCATGTTTTCCCTGCCTGGAGCTTGGTTTCTGTGCTTTGAAAAGGATTCTTAGTATTTACTGCAATAAAATTAACCACTTTCAAATTTCTGCCAGATCCCATGGAGAAATATGGTTTATTAACACAAAACAAATGTAGTGCTTGAAAGGCAGGAGACCCAGATTACAGTCCCTGGCCCACTACTGGCTCACTGGGAAGCTTTAGGCATAGAACTTAAATCAAGTGCATCATTTTTAATGCGCACAGAATGGACACTTGGTAGGTGGGGGCACCCTGTGAGATCTCGGGCCAGTCCAGTGGTGAAACTAAGTCAGCTCAGACAAGGCCCTTTGCCAGCGCCTGCGGCCTTGAGTGCTGTTTTGTAGGTGGTTCAAGGTGGCCATGCTGCAATGTGACCCAAAAAGGTTTTGAAAGCTTGAAGCTGAAGGAACTGGCTGAAACTTGTCCTTGAAAAGAGAGGCAGTCCCACATATTAGCTAAGAGCACAGCTTTTAGGAGCCAAATCTGTGCATTCAAATCCGGAGTTTAGTTTCTGAACTTTAGTTTTCTCATCTGTAAAATATGAATAAATACCATCTATCTGTTATAGGCTGTTTTAAGGATTAGATGTCTTAATTCATGTAAAATGAGCACTAGGTAAACATTAGTTATTAGCTAAAAGTTAACAAAGTATTAAAATGAGATATAATAATTAAGTATATATTTTTTTAGTTTCCAATGCAAACTTATATAATTTCAGTTGGACTGAATGAGACTCCCTGAAAGAGGTAATAATAAAATACCCAAGCTTATACAGCCCTTTAGAGTTTGTAAGACACTTCCCTCTATTTTCTCCAAGGCTCATATTCTTCTCATTTATTTTTTTACAAGTCACACTTCAGCAAAGTGACCAGAAAGATTGGAAAAAAGAAAAAAAAAATGCCAATCAATGGGTTAAACAGCATTCTACAAATGGCTGGAGAAATAATACTTTAGCTGCCATCCATACGCTGGTATCTTCATCAGAGACCTTCCTCTGAATTACAAACTTGAATGTCTACCTGCCAACTCAACATCCCCAGTGGAATTATAACAGGCATCTCAAAGTTAACAGGACTAAACAGAACTCCTTGTAATTTTCCCCTTTCCCCATAAACAGGATACTGGGTAAACTGTGATACAGTCACACACGCGGGAACACTGCAGCAACGTATACAAAGGAGCTGCAGCTCCACTCCCAACGACATGGGTGAGTTTTATAAACATAATACGGAAGGAAAACATAAGCTGCAAAAAACTACACGTGGTGTGATACCACTTTCTGGTATCTCCAAATACCTTTAGCAATGCTCATTTATGTGATAAAATTTATACATCTTTTAAAAAAATCAGGAGAATTATAAACACAAATTTCTAAACTGCAAGGAGGCCAGAGAATAGCGGGAAGGAAGTACAAAGATCCAGAAGCATCTGTACCATTCCAGTTCCTAAAGGAGGAGGTGGGTCACTGGAATGTTTTAAAAAATTGTGCTTTAGAGCTTAGTTGTATGTTATGAGTAATCTCTTGTATATATCAAATAACAAACCAATTAAAAAGACAGAACTACAACTCATAAAATGCACTGTGCTGAAAGTTACACTTCAAAACAAACTAACCCATGAAGGAAAGTACATCTCGCTAAAAATATGAAGAAATTAATGTTTACTAGTAAAGTTGGATATGGAATATAATTATTTTTACAAGGATGAATAAAACATACAAGTGTTTTACGAGAATCAAATGCCAAGGGATAAAATGATTAGGCTTGTGGAAGTGGAAGTGTTAGTCCCTCAGTCGTGCCTGACTCTTTGCGACCCTATGGACTGTAGCCTGCCAGGCCCTTCTGTCCAAGGAATATTCCAGGCAAGAATACTGGAGTGGGTAGCCATTTCCTTCTCCAGGGGAACTTCCCAACCCAGGGATCGAACCCGGGTCTCTTGCATTGCAGGCAAGATTCTTTACTGTCTGAGCCACCAGGGAAGCCCTGGACTAGGTTTAGAGGTCAGAACAAATTTATTTGTCAGGGGTTCTTTTTCTATTTTGGTAGGCTTTCTTTTCTTAAAAACAAAATGGGTTGGTTGATATTACTTGTTTAGTGTTGTCTGTTTAGCAGATGGTCGGTCCAAGCTGCCTAGGATGAGAACCTCTCCCTACCCTGCCCAGGCTCAGGCCTCTGCAGGCTCGTCCAGGAGCTCAGCGCCACATCTGGTGAAGGCCCGTGGTTTTAGAGTTCCTCTTCTTTCCTCCATCAGCACTGACAGCAGTGATTTACTGTAGACAAGCTTAGGACATACAGGATTTCTTATTTTTTAGAGCATCTAAGTTGCAATTCTTAAAACACATGTAAGAGTCCGTTTCAGAAGGAAGTGACCAAGCTCAAAGCAGCACCCGGTATGATACGCCTTCTTTATTTATCTGTTTGAACAGGCAAGGAAACAAAAAGAGGCCTGTGCATTTCTTGGGCTTTTCAAACAGGAGCTGAATCTATTTGAATGGCCAGGGAGGAGAAGACAGTTTGACTTAGATTTGGCATGGGTTTAGGGGAAGAAATGTCTTTGTAGCTGGTCCTAAATATTATGGCAACTTGGACTGAGTCAGTCTCCAAGGGAGAAGTTGCCACATGTTGTAACAGAAGCCACTGGGCTTAGCAAGGAAGGGAATGAAAGAATTACAATGAATCCATCATGGCAAAGATGCACTGGCCAGGACCATGGCCTGTCCTCCTTTTCCATGGCTGATCAGACCAAGCACTGCCCTTTCAAACCAGTCTTTATCATCATATTGTAAAGAATACTAAATGCTGAGATTAAAATTAATTTCTAATGAATTTTTAAGAAGAACTTTTTCTTCCTCCTTACTGGAAAAAAAAAAAAAAGTAAATTCAGAATAGAGGTTCAAAAGGAGGAATGCCAGCAAAATAACTGAGCTTAAGAACGCTGAGAGGGAACATCTCTCAAATGCATTTATTAATTTTAGACCTCCCATGAGATAAGACTATAATCTGTTTTGAAGCATGCTTCCTCCCCAACACTTAAATTTTTGAAAATTAGATTCTTGCTTATCTGTCTCACTGTTTTGACTGGTCATTCCCAAACATACACTGCCCAGTTTTGACGCTTTCCAAAGCTAAGAGGACGTGAAGTCTGGCACAGAGAAGGCTGTGAATCTGCATTTCTTGCATGGCCTAGAGTTGGATGTAAATTCTAAGACTTCTTACATTTACAGTAATTTTTCAGTCAGTGCCATCATAACTTACTATGTCCAAAAGGAAAAATTAGCTTAAAGGTTACTGAATACAATATCTAGCTTTCATTTATGGATCAAAGGAGAGGAAGTTTAAGGAAAAAGAGACAAAATATAAATCACACAGTTTCATTTTACAAAGTGGTCTTCCATGTATACCACGTGTTTCACTAAAAAAAGACAGGAGATGTTTATGAGACATGTAGGTGACAAATTAAGGGATATGTGTGTGTAAGACCAAGAAAGTGTGAGAGAAAGACACAGAGAAAGAGACAAAGAGGAATGTGGGATAATGGAAGAAGCAGAGAGTTTAAGGAATGTTTTAAAAATACACAACTGATGACCCCTTAAAAGCACCAGTCTTACTTAAATGGTGTCCTAGACCAGTGTGGCACACCAGCTGTGAAAGGTGGAGATCCTGACAGATCATGACAACGATGTACACAGTACTGTGCAGACTTCTTTTGGGAAGGAGAGTTACTCACGGAGTCATGTAGGACTGACTGGGCGCAGGTTGAGAGGTTCATCTGAAGGAGAAAACACCCTGGAACAGGTGCCCAAGGGCTAAACCCACGTCTGTCCAAGCTACCCTCAGTAGGTCGGTGCTCTCCCTGCCCCGCCCCTGGCGCCATGGGTATTGGGGAGTGATCCCAAAGAACAGGACGAGTCCGCTGATCACTCAACATCAATGTGATAAGCATCTCCTGTGTGTCAGGCCCTGCACCTGGTAGATACTGAAGTCTGATGGTGAACCCAGAGGGAAACAGTCCCTGCCCTCACAGAGCTTACAGTCTAGCAGGTAGGAATGGTAGGCACCAGGGAGGTGCCAGCAGAGTGACAGGGAACACGGCTGGCTGGGGTCCCTAGACAAGGTTTAAATCCTGCCTCGGAAGCACGAGCTCCCTGGGTCGCTGCTTTCTTTACATGTAAAATGGGATGATAATGTGAAGAAGATTCCACAAGACCATGTTTGTGAAACACTTAAAACAATCCCTGACGCACCAAAGGCCTGCTAAATGGCAGTTACGAGGGGCAGTTCCTCAGAGAACCAAGGGACACACACGAAGAGTCTGCAGAGCACAACCCAAACTGCTGGACAAGGTGCTAGGCCACATCACCGCTTCCTCACGTTTCTGCATGAATTTTGGCCAGTCAGGTGGCCCCCAGTGTCCCTAGGCTAGACAGGAAAGTCTAGTCGCTAAAAGCATACCCCGGCAAGAATTTACCCCACAGTGTTCCTACAATGGGAGTGTTTTCTGTTTCTCAAGGAGGCAGCAAGGGAAGTATTACAGGAAGGCCTCTTGAAAACTAACATACACCATCTTCTCTTTTAAAGCAAGCCCTACCAAAGCACCCCTACCAAGATGAATGTTCTGGACGGAAGCTCCCCAGGGACAGATGAGGGGGCGACGTTCAAGACCTCTCGGGCCAAGGAGCAGTGGGATGGATGTGTGCGGAGCATGCTTCTGGGGCCAGGCGGCCTGGGCCCCGCGCCGGCTCGCACGCACTGGCTGTGCGGCAGTGCCCACGCTGCTCGCTGGGACCTGGTGTCTCAAATCTGGAAAGGGGGGTGAATATCAGTTCTGATCTCACTGGGTAGTTGTAGGAATTAAAATAATTAACACCTGTCAAGCAATTAGGATAGACCTGACCTCCTGAAAACAGTTCACAAATGTTAGCAGTAATTATGTCTGGAAACCCAGTAACTTTATTATCTTGCTTAATAAGAACATGTGAGCCAAACAGCAAGAGAGCAACTGAACCACACTCGAGGAATCATTCTCTCCTTGGCTCTCCCATCTTCTTTCTGCATCACAGTGGGTGCACACATCCCTCCTGGAATTCGCTTTCCTCATCCACACAACAAGCAGTACACACCTCCACCAAGCATGCCTAGAGAGGCCTGACGCAGTTTCTGTTAGTATCAACAGCAGCTGAACAGTTTAAACTTCTATGTCTTCCTGTCTATATTAGCCACAGTTTTCCAGAAAAGGAGAGTCAATAGAATGTGGTGTGTGTGTGAGTGTGCATGTGGACACAGAGAGAGACAGAGGGAGAGATGAAGAGACTGGATTTTAAGGCAATGGCTTCGGCGGTCAGGGGTCGATAAATCCAAAATTTGCAGGGCAGGCTGGTCACCCAGAGAAAGGATGATGCTGCAGTCTTGAGCTGGAAGGCAGTTCCTGGGGGCAGAATTCCTTCTTCCATGGGGGACAACAATCTTTTTCTCTTAAGGCCGTGAACGAATTGGATGAGGCCCACATACCTTATGGAGGATAACTTGCCTTATTCCATATCTCTGATTTAAAATCAGCTAAAAATACCTTCATAAGTATGTTTATACCTTCTAGACTGGTGTTTCACCAAATACCTGGGTACTAGCCAAGTTGACACATAAAATCAACCATCACACTATCATTTCAGACTAGATGGATAGATAGTTCTTTGCTGCAGGAAAAGCCTGTAAGAATGGGCAACAACTTCTCTTTCTGAGATCAGATTAAATCCAAGAATTCATATGAGGTGCCCATTTTACTTAAGAGCTGAACTCTTAAGTCTGAAGAAAACCTTCAAAGCAGATATGGACGATGGCATGTGAACTTAACAGAAGACTCAAATGAATGCACTCCAGTCCACAGGAAGGACAAACCTTTAGAACAAAGACTGCAAACTCAGTACCTACAAGGGCCAGACAGATAAGACAACTGAGTGGGGCAGGGTAGATGACGAACAGGGTAGGGGTTAGACAGAGTGCACTGAGCATACTTCATGTAAAACTGCTCCTCAGATTTGGGCCATGGAAGGTTCTGAGTCTTTATGCAGCAGCCCAAAGGGCAGAGCACGGTCCAGTGGGCGGACTATCAACTTCAAGTCAGGTTGAAGGAACTCTGTGCCCCAATTCCACCACTCATTAGCAGAGTGACCTGGAATAAGTTCCTTAAAACTTTCCAGGCCTCTGTTTTGTTTGTAGAATCAGGGAGCTGCCACTTACACAAAGAAGTATTGTGAATACTCAGGAAAAAGTACCTACGACATGTGATGGCTGATATACATGGTTCCTACTTTGCTTTTATTAAGCAATCACTTACATGGCATTTACTACGTGCCAAGCACTGCTTTACAACTCATTTAATCCTCACAGCATCCCCATGAGGCAGGTTCTCATTTTACAAATGAAGCACAGAAAGGGTAAACAATTTGACCAAGGACACACAGCTGGGAATTACTAGAAGATTCTTCAAAAAAAAAAAAATAGAACAGTAGGACTCATTAGTAGATGCTATAATCTCTCTTGCAAGTGTAGGTGATGCTTGCTACCCATAGCAACTGATTCCCACTCACTCCTCATCACTCCATGAACCTTTCCCTTTAAGGAACTCAGGACTCTGTGCTCAGCAATCCCAAGGTCCCTCAAGTCCTCGTCTCTTAGCCCTGTTAGCCGGGCATTGCTCAACACTTCCTCTCTCGTGCACCGACCTCCACCTGCCTCCCAAGACTCTGAGATTCCCTGTTTTCCCCTTTGAAAGCTCCGGGGTCTCTTCCCATCCCTAACTCCTCTCAGAGGTGAACCCTAGGTCCCATTCATTCTCTCCTCTTCTCTCTCTTGACGCGATGCACACAGACTGGGGAAATCACACTTTCAATGCACACACCTCAGTGCCCAACCTCAACAGGTATACTCAACAGGTAGTGACCAACCTACACACTGACCCTCTCCGCTCCAAGTCTGGCTGGCAACCTGTGTGACTTCAACTTTCATATGAAAACTTATCGAGGTCTCTGTGTATGTTAGGTGTGTCCAACTCTTTGTGACCCCAGGGACTGTAGTCACCAGGCTCCTCTGCCCGTGGAATTCTCCAGGGAATAATACTGGAGTGGGTAGCCTTTCTCTTCTCCAGGGGATCCTCCCAACCCAGGGATCAAACTCAGGTCTCCCACATTGCAGGCAGATTCTTTACCGTCTGGGCCACCAGGGAAGCCAGGTCTGTCAGCTCCTTAACCTCCTCCTAGTCTGCCCTCCTCTTGGCCCGCCCACTCCAAACACCCTTGTCCTCTTCCTGTCGCCTGAACTGCTTCACTTCTGAACTAGGACATTCTGACGTCCCTCTAACCAACCCCCTTGCCTTCAGCTCCTTTTATTAAATATTTAGGATAACCAAACCTAACCATCTTAAACCCCACATCTGATCCTTCCACCATGTCCCCTAGGGAAGTACCAGCAACAACCCAGTGGTCCAGTTAGAAACTTCCATGTTGACTTCTATTCCTCTCTCTCCCTCATCTCCCACATCCAACAGACCCCCAAGTTCCATACGTCTGCCATCCGTAAACACCAACCAGAGTCTCTCTTCTCTTTCCAGATCACCAGCGCTTTTCATCCAGAGTCCTCTCTCCAATGAGCTCCTTGCCAGTTTCCTGCTTCCAGTATTTGCTTCCCTAAAATCTATGCAGCAGGCAGAATGGTCCCTCTGAAACATGAGTCTAATCACAGTGTGCCAGTGCTTACAATCCATGAACATTTTCCTACGTCCTTAACGAGATGACCAGATCCCTGAGCAGAGCTTCTGGGGCGTTCCTAGATCTAACCACTGCCCACCTCGCTGGCCTCATCTCCTGTTTTCTCCATTTCGGCCCCACATCATTTCTAATTCTTCAGATGTATCGTGTTTCTCTTGCCGCAGGGGTCTTCGTATATCCCCGCTCCCCTGCCTGGATTATGTGTTTTCCTCAGTTTTTATCTTGGGACTTAGCATGCGAGTGTCATGCTAAGTATACCTCTTCCTTAAGAGACTTTCCTGGCCCCCAGTCTTGGTGAGATCCTTCAGGTGGGTGTTCTATAGCCAACCTGCACTCCCCCTACCTGACAGCCACCCCACAGCACGGAGTCTCCCTCAGGAGCCTGTTCTGTGGAGTAATATATGGCTCTCTCATTCAGCGCTGTACTCTCGTGGCCACGCAGTGCTGATCCATAAAGACACTCCACAAGTCTGTGCGGAGTAAACGAGCGCGCAGTTGATTCTTAAAGCCTCGTCTTCAACCCTCCTACACACTGTCCCTGAGATTTAGCTCCTCCAGGTCTCCAGTCGCCTGATGGACACCTGACTGAGTACAAAGTGGACGAGAATCGTCTCCTCTCTCACACCTGCTCTCTTCAAAACCTAGTAGAGCAGAAAGAACAGGCGTGGAATCAGGGGTGCCTGGGTGTGCTCTTCTACATGCCACTGGCCGCACAGCTTCAGACAAACCTATCTCTGAGCCTTAGTTTTCTCATCTGGGAAATAAGGACTAGCCTCATAGGATTATACTGAAGTAGATAATGTACGTGAAGGGCTCGGCAGATGACATGGAAATAACAAATGGCACCTGAGTTAAAAAAAACACCGGGAGTAATTCTGCTTCCATTCTCCTCCCTGCAGCCGCTCCCTCTCCTCCAGACCCATTCCAGCCAGGCCCCCTCACTCAGCCCCCTGCTCCTGCCTCCTGGAGCTCTGCTGGGCTTTCCCGACTCTGGTTTTCTCAGTGCCTGGGCCACCCCACACACTGATACTAGAAGATCCTATGATCACTCCCCTGATCGAAATTCTTCATCTGCTCCTGTGACTTGAGTGTTCAGTCTAAATCGTTTAGTCATAAGCCCTCTCTGGCCTCCTGGGTCTGGCCTCAACAGACCTTTGCTGCCTTCTCTTCCCGTTAGTCACTAACACACACACTGTTGTTGCCCGGCAACAACACATGAGTCACTGCCCACTTGGTGCAACGGTTCTTCCCATCCCTATCTATGCCTCTGCTCGCGTGTCCTTGGACTCGGACCACCCTCCCAACCCCAGTTCTCAAATCCAACACCACTTTTCTTTCACTGTCTGGCCAAAGCTTCCTCAATCCATAATGCATTTCTTGATTGCCCAACCTGAGAAAATCTTTTCTACAAACATGTGGTGTTTGATTTATCCCCCTCCTTTTATACATTTCATCTCTCTCCTCTATGTTTATCTGTGCGTGGAACCTCAGCTCCAAGCTCTCCACAGGCAGCATCGTGCCGGGGCCCATGCCGTTATGCTCAGGAAAGGTGCCCAGGAAGCAGCAGCAGCTGAGTGTGCACACCCACAGAGTCCTACTGAGGATGCAAAGCACCCCAAGGGGCCGCAGTCAGCTAAGCTTCTGCTGGGCTCCTAGGTGAGTGCCTGGCATACAGCAACACTCCACAAATAACTCTTGAAATTAACTTATCCTCAGGGAGATCAGCTATTGGCTTTGGGACAGAAATTCTGTCTCCGGAAAAAAACATGAAAGACATGAGGAAGGTTTATCTCTCCCATCATATACTTAGGATGTAGGCAAGCTTCAGGTTCACTCTCTCCCACATGCTAGACAGCTAGACTCAGCAATCAATACAGTATGTGATGCTTTGATATATTTAGTATGTCAAAGTACTCCATTTTAACATATTAAGACTCGTTCTTCAAAAGTCTCCTTTGGGGAACACAGAGTTATTCTAACAAAGTCCAAAACCTTTTTTAGACCTTGTCTTTTATACCGCTACAACTTCTTTTTGTTTTTTTTTAATGCCTATTACACAATGAACACTTTTTCTCATAAGGGTTTCAACCAGCTGAAAATTTAAAACTTTCAGAAGTAAATTTAAGTTTCCTCATATTTAAAGTAGAAGGCTTTTTTCAGGGCCTTCCTTTTCAAAATTCTATTATGTAAGCCACTTTATAAATCATGTACACAACAATTTTCATTTTTCAATCAAATTTTAACTCCTCCCTCTCCCCCATGCCTCCCCACCTGGCTCTGCCAACACCACGTACCATGGGTTTGTCTGTTATGGTACTTGTCAGTATGTGGTGTTACCTCTTTATATGTCATTTATCCCACTAACATGTCCTGGACGGCCAGGCCCCAGACATGCCCATTTTTGAATCTGCAGTGCTGACTGCTGGCATGTAGTTGGTGGCTAAGGAAATGTTAACATAAATCAATGACTCAAATCAGTTATTGGATCATAAACTTTTTCATAGGACCTAACTGCTGGCTCCTTCCTACCTTCCTACTCTCCAAGGCCAGAGAATTCCCACCACTGTGGATAAAAAAAAAAAAAAAAAACCCTGCCAGTTCAGCACTGTGTACCCTTCAGTGATTTGGAAGGGAGCTGCTTTTCAGGTATCATCCAATCATACTAACTGATGTCAGTGTTTCCAGAATCTACACACTGCTCTTCCCAAGATCCAACAGCATAAAGCGCATCTTAGTTTCCAAGAAAGCTCATCGCAAGTTGATGAGGAGTTTGAAAGAGAAAAAAAAAAACCTCAAAATAAAATTAATAGACAATGACTCTCACATTTGGGCTTTCCAAACATATTGTTTAGGGTAAAAGAAATACATTTCCACATCACAAAGAGTTCTAGAAACCAGCATATTCTGGGAAGTCCATATCCACTACTTGGGGGTGGGGGCTTAATAGACTGTATTAAGGACCAAATCTTTTTAGATAATTGTTGACACTTGGCTTAAGAATATAAAAACTGAAAACAAAAATAACCCAGATTTTAGAATTTTTCAGTTATAATGAAGTTTGGATCAAAGACTGAAAGCATTATTCTATATTCTCTTAAACACTTTTAAAAGCAGCACACATTTCTTCCATTTAAAGAGGTGAAAACTGAGGCAACCAGGCTCAATCACTTTTTATGTACTCAATGTCTCAAAAGCAGTTAAAGCTATGGCCCCAAACTACAACTAAATGCTCTAATAACCCATTCTCATGAGGGAAGGTTTAAAAGGCTTCTTGCTTAACTGAAGGATAACCGACATGACTTATTTCAATGACTGGTCCAAGAAAGCTGCTGCAGTAGACCAGCAGACCACTCAGCATCTTGAAGACCTGTTAACATCTTTGTCCACAATTTCCCTTGCAGTTATATATATATACATATATATATGAGATATAATGTTAATTATTTGGTGTGTGTGTATATATGTATCTTTGGTTTTGATAAGAATAATATTCCTGTATATCCTAACGGGGTGGCTACATGCTGCCATCTTCTGATTATGCCCGGTGGAGTGTAAAAAATTTTTCATGAAAAAACAAAATCAATAAAAGCAAAACTCCTCATTTTTTCTACCAGTAGTGCCCTTAGTAACAAGAAGGGCAAAGACATCAACACAGGGATTACAATATTCTCAGACATAACTCAAGCAGACTTGTAAATAGATAAATGCATGTTATAAACTTTTTTTTTCCGCAAGTGCCTTGCATACTTATGTTACTATTCATTCTGAGACAGACAGACCATCAATGACCTTCTGGGTCACTGCCTAGGGAGAAAGCTGCCTATAAAGAAGAGTGGGGGAAAAATAAGAGGGGGGTTGCTTCCTTCCACCCCAGGCCCCCTACTGCCTTGAATGAAAGAAGACAGATGGCAGCCACCTTCCCCTTTAATTAGGAGGAGCAGCTCAGAAGGGGACAGCCTTGCTCACTTGGCACCATCTTTAACAAACCGTTTCGATGGTAATGCTCCACTCATTTGCCCTTGTTTCAAACTGTTCTCAATCTTTGATTTACAAACTGAATTTCTGTAAATTTCACTGTGAAAAACTACAGCTCTGAGCACAACACTCTATAGAAAGAAGGTACTTAAAGATGGCTCCTGAATTAATAATTCATACACATTCATACAGGGGGCCTGGAGTGTTTCATATGAAATACAGACACCTCAAGTCCCACCATCACCCTTCTGACATGAAACTGGAACCCTTACGGCACAGCAGCCCTTGTTTAAATTCACACAGTATTCCACACTGGATTCAGATTTCTGCTTTCCAACACCACACTACCTTCATGCCACCCCCTTCTACCTTCAAAGTGACACTGTTTTCAGTTGAGAAAAGTGGAGAAAATTCTTGGTAAAAGCAGTCCATTTTATGAGGAAGGATAATTTTAATCACAAATCACAGACTACTCACTCCACGTTTCTATTTGCTGTGCATCTGCAGAAGCACAGACCTTTGTATTAAAAGTGTATCAAGCCATATAACATCTCTGGAGACAGGAGCAGCTCCGAAAACCAAGTAAACAAAACCGGAAGATGAGGGCCGAGAGTCGGAATTAAGCTGATGTCACAGAATCTTCCGTGTGGGCGATGAAGCCTCTGAAATATTTTTTTTTAAGTTATTACACGTATTTGCTATAATTCTACAAGGCATGAAACTTTCTAACATGAAGGAAAAGTTCGGCTAGGTCTTTGTCCCATTTTAATATTAAACCTGTTGCTGTTTTTTTTTTTTCCTCAACATTATTAATTACTTGTTATCCCTCAGGTCCTTTCCATCTCCTAACAGGTTTTAAAATGACAGCCTCTCATCCAAGAGCCATTTCTACCTGGTGTCTGCAGCGCCCACATGCAGACCCCTGGCCTCACACCTGTCTCATATATGCACCTCCCTGCTTCCCACTGCAAGTAAGGCCAGCGTCATTAGACGAGCTCCTGGCCGCACCACATAAAACAGCCTTGTCTGTGTCACTGTCATTTAATTAATGGCAAAGTTCTTGAACCATTTAAACAGAGGGAAAAAAAGAGAACTCTTTGTTTTCTCATTGATGATAAAGTTCAGTCTCTTACTATCTCTAACACGCCAGCCAGAGGGCTAGATACAGGAAGAGAGATAGAAAAGATAAAAGAAGCAATTAGCTGTTCAACAAACTTCATCTCCTACTTCCCAATGAAGGGGAAAGGAAAAAAAAAAAAAAGCAACTTGGTGTTTGCCAGATATTGAGTGTCCTTAATAACGTTAGCAAGAAAAAACATGTAGGAGAGACTGACTAACAAAGAAACAAACAAAACTTACTTTGTTTTCCAGCGCAGTAAGCGGGTCGGGAACGAGATGAGGGTAATTCCTTTCCTCAAGGCCCCTGCTTTCACTTTACAAGCTGTGTTTACGCGATCATCCAGGTTTGCTGGGGGAACTCCAGAATGCCTGTGCTGCCTCGGGATGCCCCAAGTTCACGGTTCATCTCAGAAGCTTCACGGAGGACCGGCAATCTCCAGGCCAGACTGAGGTGACCTCTGGGCGCCACGTGGCACCGCTGCTGCTGTTAGCACACGCGCGCCTGGGACACCCACTTGTTAGCTCAGGAACCAGGCCACCAGCAGATAACCGCTCAGACGCGCGTCCAGGGACGCCAGCCTCTGGCATTCTCAGGTTCAAGGCTGGAAAATGCATTAGGACGAGAACCATGCACTCAGCAGTATTCTGCGCCATTAACTTTCTTGTACTTAGATGCCGGTCTAAATAAGAGCAAAAGGTACAGAATTAGAAGGAGTGTTTTACTGGGGATGGTGATTGGCATTTGTTGTGCACTGGGTCTGAGCTTGCTCTCAAAAAAGGACATTTAAGAATCCTAGATCAGAAGTATTTTCATTTCCTCTGTGGAAACTATATGAATCACTTAAAAACAAACAGAAGACAACAGGAAAAAAAAGTATATTAATTATGCTTAAAAAAAAATGTACCCCTTACTAAATCTCATCTGGTTAATTTTTTAAAATCCAGAAATTAGGAAGGAAAACCCAATATATAAATTTGATGTTTGTTTTGAAAAATTACTTCATCCATGTGCTGTCCAGCTCATAAAAACAACCCTTCTTCCAGCAAAACGGGACACTTTGACCTTGTTTACTGCAGGGTTTTGAAACCGCTGTCTCGTAACTCCTGACATCACTGGACGTGTATTAGCACCTTTACTGCTGTTGGCTGCACACGCTGCCACCCCGACTGTCTTGAACTGCCCCTGGCTGAGCAAACACTCCTCACAACAGTAGGGATACGGGCGTTAGCATTAAGCCCCCGGAACTCACGTGATACCTTTGGTAACTGTCACATCTTTCTGATCACTAATACAACAAAACAAAAAGCATCGAACATCAGGTACTTTTTAGAACCCCTGCAGCGGCACCCACACTTAGCACAGACCACTCTCTCTCCTGACTGTCTCCCTGCCCGAGAGAAGGGCTTCGTTCCTCACCAATCGCCATATTGGCAAGAATTCCTGCCACAGAGCTTTTTCTAATAGAAGATCCTGACCTACTTTCTCCCAATAAAAAATTCCCACAAACTTTCCTAGAGGATAATTTAGTTTAGCATACTTTAGCGTTTCAAAGAGCACTGCTGCATTTTTAACTTTGGTAAAGTCAGATTTATCCATTTCTTTTTATTTTGTGGAACCTGATTTTGAAGGTGTTTCTGAGTGCTGCATTTTTAAAGAAATAATTTTCTCTTGAAAGTCTGACATTTCCCTTCTGTGTTCCTCATTTCTTGTTCTTGATCTAGTCGAATTTTTAAAAAGGAAAAAATGAGGATAGTTGTGACACAATTCAACCGTGTAAGTTACAATAAAACTTGAGTGAACATCTGCCATGACCCATCTCTTTAAAGAAAACTAAGTTCAGGTACTACGACGGTGGTGCAATTTTAGAAAGACAGAATTAAAAACCCAGGTTTAACCTATCTGAAATCAGCTGATAATATCCTCTTTCCTTCCCTACAACAACTTGCAAAACATCAAGTCCTCGAACTACAGTCACCAAGAAATAAAGAACACGAAATACATATCTGAGCAATTACGGCCCTTGTTTATCAGAGAAGGATTAAAAACAAAGACGTCCAGGGTTAATAAAATTAATTAACTCTAGCTAGAGAACTACTAAAAAGACCCTCCAAATATCATGCCGTTACTATGACAACTTCAAAAATGCTTTGAGAAAATGTCAGGGATTTTAAGATTCATGATAAAACAAGCGTCATCTAGTCTGCCAGAAATTACTTTCATTTATATCAGGCAGCAAAAAGGCTAAATGGCTATTTACAACTGTGAACTATCAAATCATTACCTTTTGAGAGATGCTGCTCTCTCCATGCAGATCATGAAAGGAATAAGTACATGAACAGCTCTCTCAGTAATCGGAACCATTTTGATTTCAGTCCTGCAACTACACCACTCCTTCGGTCTATCTACTTGGTACTTTATTTTTATAATGAAAGCAAAGTCTGATGCAATCTGAAAGGGAAGGGACAAAAAAAAAAAAACCTAACAGTCTTTACTTTCCTAATACAAACAGGCAAACACTCACTCCGATATTTTAGGCATTAATAATGAAACAAAAATGAAACAGCATTTTTTTCCCTTAAAATTTCTGCTCACAGGTATTTAGACTGATTTACATTTTACATAATCTTGATGGCTCAATCAGGAAGTGAAAATTTTAAGTGCGTGTGTTATGGACGGGAGGAATCATGTGACCCACAGAGCAAAGAAAATTATGCAGTAGACCAGCACACCAAGAAAAATAAACTTAACAGGAGTTTAAAAATACTGTCTTTGGGATTCATCGAGCTCTGAATATGTTACGGCTTTTAAGAAATAAAAATTAATTTGGAAACCTTGAAAATAAGCCCTCAGGACATTTTAAAAAATATTACGAGATCAAAGCAATGCACTATGTGAAATAGAAGTTTAATTAATAAAGAAACTGTTTCTATGAAGATCATATCCATTCAAGGTTTATTTTCAAGGCGATTTTTCATGTTATTTGAAGACGGGGCAAGACATAATCGTAATGAAACAAACATCTGCAGTCATGTGCTTGTACTTTATTTAAATATGTAGTGCTGTGTGCTCCTGGAGCACAAAGAAAAAACTGTCCTGGTTTTCACACAGGTTTTATTGATTTCAAAAGGTCACTGTATTTTATTACAGCAAATACATTCTCAAGAGGAAAATGTCAACACCATAAAAATTTCCATCTGAGGTATTAACTCACCCTGGAAATCAAAAAGTGGGAGATAAATGTTAAGACACTTAAGTATAATGGATTGACTGATAGATGACTTTCTCATATAAAAACCACTTGACCATAGTCTCGGTGCTAGCTGTCTAAAATGAGTATGTTAACATAAACATACTTGAAATTCAAAAGGTTTGGCCAGTGATTATTTTGTTTCTTAATGCAATTTCTGTTATTAATATCAATAAAAACAATTAACCTGGTTGAGAGGAGGTATTTGTATCTCATAACTATTACTTTTATCAACTTAATGCTTCACATTTTTCAAAATGCTTTTCGTATCTTTATATCAGCTTTTTAAAAAAAATTATACCACAGGCAAGTGGCAGGGCACGGTCAGTGAAAAACATCGGTTCTGAGTATTTCCTGGTTACAAGCTCATCTTTCAAAATTCTTAAACACAAGAGGTAGCTGGAGAAGAAATTATTAGGGAAAACAGAGGACTCTCAGAAGGGAAGCTTGAAGTAGACCAAGAACAGTCAGGAGTATTACATGACATTGAGATATTTCTACTAAACACGGTTATCACACTGGTTGACTAGATTAATAAGAAAAGATAAACAAGTTGCCAAGAAATGTCCCCCCAACAGAGTCATGGCACAACTCACCTCTGCACTTGCTGAGATCATAATTTATTAAGAATAAATCTCAGATTTATTCTATAAATAAGCAAAGTGGAGAAGCTAAGAGACTTTCCCCTGTTACACACACAGTTGGCTGACAGTTGAACCTGGACTCAAGATCTCTGACTTTCCCAGGCTAGGGCTCTTCTTTATCACCTGCAGCGTCACAGCTACAACCTGAGGCTCAAGTAAGCCTCCAGTGAGCAGAGCCCTGCCAGCTTATCCTAGTTGAGGAAAACTGAAATGTTAGGACTTCGAGAGGCTCGCTCTGGCTACTTCGTCCCTCACTGGTGGGCCCCTGATCCTTATTACCTCTGCTGTCTCAGTCCCCCACCAGCTGGTGCGGAGCATCATACCTTTTGAGCTGGGAGGAGACACGGCAAGTTCTGAGCTGAGAAGCTAAGCTTCTGAGAGGGAACCAGACCCTCTTCCTGGCTCCTCCCCTTGCATGGGTATAACACAGCCTCCTCACTTTTCTCAGAGGAAAAATCAAGACACTAAAGTAAGAAAAAGCCCTTGTTTTGCTTCACATCACAATTTTACTGGGATTTTGGACAAACATGAGGGCAAGATAATATTCTAGAAAAAATACAATTAGCTCTCACTTTATAATCTTCATCAGAATCAATACTGTGGAGATTAAGGAGTTGAATGTAAAAAGGGAGGAAAAGAAAGAATTAGAAGAAAATATTTCTGAATTCGAGATAGGAAAAGAAGTCTTAGCTTCACCAAAGCAATGGAAAAAGCAACAAACGGCAAGGTAATCAACCCAACCTGACGACATTAAAACATTAAAATCTGTAGCTCCAAAAGCATCAGACAAAACTGAAAGATAAATAAAAAAATAAAATACTTGCAATAGGATAATATGGTCTATATCATTATAAATGTAAAAGATAAAAGATATTAACAGACAATTCGACCCAAAATATAAAGGTCAATTAATGCAAGAGAGTGTTGAATTTCACTAGGAAACACCAGGAGTTTTTTCATCAATCAGATTCACAAAAATGGACAACAGAAAGAACAAAGCTGGCGAAGTGAGGTAAGACAATCATTTCGGGAAATCAGCAATATCTTTCTACAAGCCCTCAAACTGCATTGACTGATAACGTATCTATAAATACCTCCTGAAGAAGCAGTCACAGATACACAGGAAGATAACTATACAAGGACGTACATACAATAACTTACAATAACATAAAACCGGAAACAACCTAACATCCAAAATCGGAGAAAAGCATGTGAATAAAAAAATTTCAGCAAATTCATATTTTCTTTCATATGTTTAAATAACAGTTTTTGGAGAATACTTAATGACACTGGAGATCACAAAATATAATGTTAGGTAAAAATGCTGGATATAAAATTATATATAAATATGATATAAATGTTGCTAGGCAAAAAGAGACTGGAAAAGAACATAGTTAAAAAACTTATGAAAGGGTGGGCAGAGAACTTGAAATTTTTTCATTACTTCTTTATAATATTGAGATATCTGACATTTCCAAAAGAAATGTTATTTTTATAGTTAGAAAAATGTTATTTAACTTAATGAACATTCTATAAATATCTCTCAGTCATATGAAAGCTTTACAAACACCTAACAAGAAAATGCTTGCATTTTATTATTAAGTGCAAGGAAACGTGCAAAACAATATGATCTTAAATAGATAAAAATTCACATTAAGAAGACCAGAAAAAACACATCAAGATGTTAATAGTGGTTGCTTTTTAATAGTGCTACTTATTGTGTGTAATATTTTTTCTATGTAAGTTTTCTATGATTGTCACATATCACTTTCATGAGGAAAAACAGACATCAATATCACAATTATAGGACGGATACATCAAGAATATGCTACTATTAATGCAGACTGTCAACAGCCATAAAAAGCTGCTCTATCATTAAGCTGTCCTTTTTAAAATTTTAGAAACCACTGGTATATCTTCAGAGAGTATCAGGAAGGTGTCCGGGAGGTGGGAACAAATACTACTTCCCAGTCCTCACGCTGTTTTCTCCACAAAGCAGCCGCGCTGCGAGGGCCACACTGAAGCAGGAGACTCTTGACAGCAGGAGGTTCATCATTAGCAAAATGGCAAAGAAGACTGACAGCTGAGGGGTGGAAAATGGCCCAAAGAGGAAGGCAAGAATTCACGTAAGAATAGAAGCATTAAGAGAGAAGATTCAAGGAATCATTAGACCCAAAACAATGAAAAGAAGGGTCCCAAAGAATTATGTGTATACCTATGTTCACAGCAGCATTATTCACAACAGCCAAAAGGGATGATGCAACCCAAATATATCCAATGGATGGATAAACAGAAATGTGGTCTAGTCACATAGCAGAATGTTACTCAGCCTTAAAAAGAAAGGAAATTCTGATACATGGTACAACATGGTTGGATCTTGAGGATATCATGCTAAGTGAAATAAGCCAGTCACTGAACGCAATGGCACCCCACTCCAGTACTCTTGCCTGGAAAATCCCATGGACGGAGGAGCCTGGTGGGCTGCAGTCCATGGGGTCGGTAAGAGTCGGACACGACTGAACGACTTCACTTTCACTTTTCACTTTCATGCATTGGAGAAGGAGATGGCAACCCACTCCAGTGTTCTTGCCTGGAGAATCCCAGGGATGGGGGAGCCTGGTGGGCTGCCGTCTACGGGGTCGCACAGAGTTGGACATGACTGAAGCAACTTAGCAGCAGCAGCAGCAAAAGATACTGTATGAATCCACTTATATGAGGTTCCTGGAATAGTCAAATTCACAGAGACAAAAAGAACTGTGCTTGCCAGGGACTGAGGGGAAAGGGAGAATGGTGAGTTAGTGTTTAATGGGAATGCAGCTTCAGTTTAGCAAGAGGAAAGAATTCCAGAGATGAGTGATGGTGATGGCTGTTCAGTAATGTAAACGTACTTAATGCCATTGAACTGTACACTTAAAAATGGGTGGGACTTCCCTGGTGGTCCAGTGGTTAAGATTCTGGGCTTCCAATGTAGGGGATGTGGGTTCGATCCCTAGTTGGGGAATTAAGATCCCACATGCCATGTGGTGTAGCCAAAAAAAGAAAATAATTAAGATCATAAATTTTACATATGTATTTTACCACAATTTAATAATGTGTGTATATATACATACCATTAAAGGAAAAAAGAGAGAACAGAATAAAGAAAGAATGCATTAGAGTTAGTATTCATAATTCTGAAGCATGCTTTTGATTTGGTAGGAAACTCAGTTTAAAGGATGTCAAGGGTGCAAGCATCAAAATAAAATAGATTTTCTTTCTTTTTTTTTTTAGACCTTATTTCTGATATTAGATTTTTTAAATAGAGTTATAGAAGTCAGCTCAGTATCACAGAAGATCAAAAGTAAAAATAAGAAGGGACATTATGTCTAACTTGAAAAGAACATACCACACCTCTCTGTGGTTCTTTGAGACCCTTTCATTACAGCTAGCTTGAAAAATTCCCCACAACTAGGAAAGAACCTGCAAGTCCAAGAAACAAGATGACATTTTCCCATCAGCTAACAGGAAAAAAATATAACTATGAGGGAAACCCTGAGTCTCCTAAAACGTACTGTGTCCTTACTGTGCCCCATTAACAGAGAATCAAAGAATTCTGGAGGTGGACAAAGGCTCTCAGGTGGAGCTGCTGCAGGGACACAGACAGCCGCAGAGCTCGTCAGCCTGTCCAGGCTCACTCAGTGATGCTCGGTTTAAAGGCAAACCCCTGGAGCACGGTTATGCTTTGTTTGTCACGTTCTGTTTTTCAACTGGCATGGTTCATATTTTATAGGCAGCTTACTAAAGGTAAGAAATAGAGCATATCTGGAATATTCTTTTTACAAGTCATTCGATTAAGTCCATTCAAAAAATATTTGTTGAATACACAGTACATGGGATTCCCAGGTGGCTCCTTGGTAAAGGATCTGCTTCCAGTGCAGAATGGCGGGGTGATGAGGGTTCGACCCCTGGGTCGGGAAGATCCCCTGGAGGACGGCACGGCAACCCACTCCAGTATCCTTGCCTGGAGAATTCCATGGACAGAGGAGCCTGGTAGACTACAGTCCATGGGGTCGCTCAGTTGTGTCTGACTCTTGGCGACCCCATGACTGAACAGTCGATGGAATTCTCCAGGGCAGAACACTGGCGTGGGTAGTGACTGAGCACACACCCACACGTGCATGGTACATACCATACACTATATACCAGGCACTGCGCTAAGCACTGAATGGTGAACTGGATGCCATCATCCTTCCTTCACCAAACTAGCAGTTACAATTTAAAAG
>NW_011495080.1:6579395-6590179 GCF_000754665.1 Bison bison bison | reverse complement strand
AAAAGAAGGACGGGATGCTATTGGCACACATCAGCGGGGGCTCCAATCTGGTCGAGGTAGCTCGAGAATGGAAACCTATATGAAGTGACATTTTTAGTAATAGTAGTAGTCATTAGTGGGCTTCCCTCGTGGCTCAGCTGGTAAAGAATCTGCCTGCAATGCAGGAGACCTGGGCTCAATCCCTGGTTTGGAAGATCCCCTGGAGAAGGGAAAGGCTACCCACTCCAGTGTTATTTCCTGGAGAATTTCATGGACTGTTTAGTCCATGCGGTTGCAAAGAGTAGTCATTAGTATTATTGCCACAAGATTGACTAGCTACTACTATGGGTCAGATCGAGTTTTAAAGACATTCTTCAGGCACAAATTAATTTAATCTTTACTATAATCTTACAAAGTCAGATTTGAAAGATGAGAAAACTGAGGTACTGAGAGGTCACCCAGCTCCTCTACAGTAGAATCAGACCAGACTGTACCTATGTTCAGAATGTGCCCTGAAGGGAACCCAAGCTAATATAAGACAGGCTGAAACTTAAGGATCAGAACACCTGGTAGAGAGCAGAGCTCTCTGAATAAGCAGCAGGGGCGGGCATGGGTAGGCAGAGTAATGCTCCCCATTACAGGTGGGAGCAGCTGGCACTGGGAGGCATGAGGTGAGGGGGGGGGGTGAAGGAGTGGCAGGAATATGTAGCGATGATCAGGAACCTTGGAGGGTAGAGGTGAGGGATGTCTGGGCAGGCAGGATTCTCATTAAGTTCTGCTGCGCTGAGGGGGAAATGAGTCTTTTCCAACTCCCCCGCCACCACCATGGGTTTCAGTGTTTAATGACTTGTTTACACACAGAGTGAGAACACATACTCTACAGGACCCTGATCAGTTGGGTACAGGGTATCATAGTAACAAGTGAGAGTTAAGAGCGAAGGGACACGATGAGCTTGTTTTTCAGAAGCATCACTCTGAATGCAGTCGGGAGAATGGATTGCGGGAGAATATCGGTAGCATGGAGAGGGATGCTAAAGACAACAGTTGAGGTCAAAGATGATGGTAACCAAGAAGGACACACTGGAGACAGAGTAGATGGGTTTGAGAATGGTCAAGATGCAGATTTTTAACCAGATTGGGTTTCTTTGTGGATCTGGAAGATGAGGTGAGAGAAGGGTCAGTAAGGCACAGGTTTCAGGTTTGGGTGACTGGGATCAGTCTGGAATCCATTGGCTATGAGGTGCTAGCAAGATATTGAGTAGGAAGGTCCAGCTGGCATCTGGATGCAAAGCATGGAGCTTAGAGATAAATAGAAAGAACCTGCAAAGGGAGGCAAGGAAGAGAAAAAGCCAGAGGGCAGGTCAGGTCAGCGAGGCCAAGGACATCAAACAGGTCACAGCAGATACAAATCTAAATTTATCTGGCAAATGCGGCCACGGAAGATAGGAAGACAACTACCACTCTGGCCAGTTCGAGACCAGCTTGGTCACAGGTGCAAAAGCCAGACTGCAGGAGCCTGAGGAGGGGACCTGCATTGCAGGCAGATTCTTTGCCAGCTGAGCTGCCAGGGAAGCCCTGAGCAGGGGGCAGGGCTGAGGAAATGGAGGTAGCAAATTCACCCTGCTCTTCCAAGAAGTTGGTCCCTGGCAGGAGACGTGAGTGGAGAAGTAACCCAAAGGGAAGGCGATCCTGAAGGCCGCTGGGTTTTGTGTTTGGTTTTCGGTTGGTCCTGGAAAATCCCATGGATGGAGGAGCCTGGTAGGCTGCAGTCTATGGGGTCGCTAAGAGTCGGACACGACTGAGCGACTTCCCTTTCCCTTCGGTTGGTCAGCCTTGAGAGGGTTTATGTGTTCATGGGAGAAAGTCAGTGGAGGATGGCAGGTGAAGTTCAGAGAGAGAAAAAGTCTCTGAGGAGGTGAGAGAGGACAGGGTCAGAGCCTGGACACGGGCGGGCTCCTCCTCCAAGAGGGCAGGAGGCAAGGAAAACAAGACAGGTGTAGATGCAGCATGCTGATCAGGGCCACAGCCTGAGCGTGCTCACCTTCTGGTGTCTCTTTTCTCTTTGCATAGGTGGGTGGCAGCTACAGAGACCGAGCAGTGAGAACGAGCCCCAGAAGAGAAAGCTGCCAGGAGACGAGAGTGGCCTGGATGGCAGGGAGCAGCCGCGGTCAGTGGAAGGTGACTTCCCAGGCGCCAGATCATGACAGCCACGTGCCGCCGCACCGTGCCTCTGTGGCAGTTACCAAACAACACGGGGAACATAAACAAAAAGCTGATGACGCAGAGCAGACCTCATGAGAAGTCCACTTCAGGACAGTCAGGCCGGGTAAATCAGCAGTAATCCCATCAGTCTCCTTAGGCCTCAACCACACAGGCTGTCACGAAGACAGAGGCTTCCACAGGGTATGACGGCCTTCCTGGTTACAACGTGTGGAAAGCTCACACTTCAGTCTACAGTCAAACTTGGTTTGTGTGCGTTACCAAAACATCGTTATTTCAACCCTATTAATAGTGCGCTGACAACCTGTGTGTGTGGCCTGAGTGGGCCTGTGCTTTCCGGCCTCTAAATGGGCACCTGGATCGCAGTGAGGGTCCAGCATGTCCCTCCTTCCAGAGTCGTGCTGGGGAGCACGGGTGGGAAGACAGTCCTGTCACAGTCGCTTCTCCTAGACACAGCTCTAGTTCCTGCTCTGGCCGGGAAATTGCTTGAGAGAGCAAAAACGGGCCAGGAGCTGAGCACAACTGTACAAGTCCAAACACAGGCTAGGGGAGGTATTTCAAGTGAATGACTGTTGTGTTTTGCTTAAGCTCAGAGCAAAGTGGCAGGAGAGGAAGATGCAAGCTCAAAGAGTACCTTTCCTTATAAAGTCCTTTTGCAGTGACAAAAGTCATTCTAACAATTAGTATCAAGCATCTCTTGTATTTCCAAGGCATACACTTCCCAAAGAGCTCAAAACAAACAAACAAACAAACAAACAAAAAAACCTTTAATTCGGCATCCTGTTCAGAAAGAAGGGAAATTAACAGTAAAATCTGATCAGTTCAATCAACTGGGGAGTTTGCTATGAATAGTGAGATGTCTGAACCCTAGGACAGTGATACACTTTTGCTTTTTTAGTTTCTTCTTTTAAAAAAGACTTCCTTTCCTCGAGTGACTGTATCATGAAAGTAATGTAATATTAAATACCTCCAGCCAACAGTTCATGGCGCTCACTCTGACTCGGGCACAGCTCCAAGTCTCCTGAGTTCTCTGAATGTGAGGCAGGCATTCTCACTCTGCCAGTTTTAGGGAGAAGCACAGAGGGGCTGACTCCTTCACCTGTGGGGATCAGCAGAGCTGGTGTCTCAACCCTGGCTGTCCAGCATCAGAGTCCTGCGCTCAACCACTGCCCTGGGCTGCCATACCATGATAACACGAATTCTAAAACTCTACAAATTCAGGGTGTTAAAAAGAAATAATCAGCACTTATTCTCTCCCTCTTAACAGAGTAATGTCACGGTGTTGTTTCCTACTCTATCCATCCCACAGTTTTCAAATCAAAGATTCTCTTATATTTATATTCAAATAAAAACGCTAAGTGAAACTGTTTACAAAAACCTTTCCAAGTAGAGATTCTATTCACAGAGAAGACTTTAAAAGTCAGCAGATCTATTTTTGCATACAATAAGCACAAGCCAGCAAAATAATTTTTTTCACAAGTTTCTTTACAAAGAATTTTCTTCTTAAGAGTAGTTGTTTTTTTGTCTGACCCCACACTTAATTATACTGAGTCCCAAATCAGTCATTTTGAATCAACGTATCTCCCGGTTTTCAAATAAGAAAACTGAAGTTCAAATATTTCATTCTCTTTGAAGTTGCCCGCAGGCTTAGGCTGGATTGCACAGATTTGAATGTGTACTTCTGTAGTGATGAGGACCTGATCTTCAGTGTGGGAGTGCTGCAACTTCTAGAAACCTCAGCAAGGTTCGTTCTATAAAACAAGCAAAAAACGGCCCCCAAAATGGATCCCACAAAGTTTCTGCCAGTGACCTTGGATGCAAATGTTCCGTGATATCTATGTTCAAGACTGCCAGTCACTTGAGGCTTATTAAGCTTGACCAGTGTGAACTGTTATTTCCTAGACTTAAGTGCATGTCACATGGCGTCTGTACATTCTTCAGGGCTCCTTCAGACCCACACTTACACGGATAACCAATTTTCAGTAAAGGTGCCAAAGCAAGTCAATGAGGAAAAGGAAGTCCTGACAACAAACCATGTTGGAACAACTGGGAAACATGCAAAAGAACGCGCCTAACCTCTACTTTACCTGATAAACAAAAATTAATCTGAGATGGATCATAGCCCAAAGGATAAAAGCTAAAACTATAAGGCTTCTAAAAGAAAACACAGAAGGGTATCTTTATAGTCTTGGAGAGGTAGATTACTTAGGAAACAAAAAGTACTGATAATGTATGGGGAAATTTGATTAATTAAGTTACTTCAAAATTAAAACCTTCTGCTCATCAAAAGACATTTATAAGAAAATGAAAGGTAAAATACAGACTGGGAGAATATACCCGCATTACAAGTTTCTGACAAAAGAATTTTATTAGGAGTATAACATAGGAAAAAAACTTCTACCTATCAATAATATTAAAAAAATTCAACTTTAAAATGGCCAAAAAGAAAAACAAAAACGGCTAAGAGATAGAACAGATCCTTCAAACAGGAAGGTATACAAATGGCCAGTAAGATGAGAGATCTTGATGTGAGATCACATCTATACACAACTACTGGAAAAACCACAGCTTTGACAAGACAGACCTTTGTCGGCAAAGTCATGTCTCTGCTTTTTAATATGCTGTCTCGGTTGGTCACAGCTTTTCTTCCAAGGGGGAAACGTCTTTTAATTTCATGGCTGCAGTCACCATCTGCAGTGATTTTGGAGTCCAAAGAAATAAAGTCTGTCACTGCTTCCATTGTTTCCCCATGTATTTGCCATGAAATGATGGGACTGGATGCCATGATCTTAGTATGGATGTGAGAGCTGAACTACAAAGAAAGCTGAGCGCAAAAAAATTGATGCTTTTGAACTGTGGTGTTGGAGAAGACTCTTGAGAGTCCCTTGGACTACAAGGAGAGCAAACCAGTCCATCCTAAAGGATATCAGTCCTTGATGTTCATTGGAAGGACTGCTGCTGAAGCTGAAACTCCAATCCTTTGGCCACCTGATGCAAAGAACTGACTCACTGGAAAAGACCTTGATGCTTGGAAAGACTGAAGGCGGGAGGAGAAGGGGACGACAGAGGATAAGGCAGTTGGATGGCATCACCAACTCAACAGACATGAGTTTGAGCAAGTTCTGGGAGCTGGTGATGGATAGGGAAGCCTGGTGTGCTGCAGTCCATGGGGTCGCAGACAGCTGGACATGACTGAGTGACTGAACTGCACTAACCACTTACTCTACAGTAGAATGACTGCTGCTGCTGCTGTGTCCCTTCAGTCGTGTCCGACTCTGTGTGACCCCACAGATGGCAGCCCACCGGGCTCCCCCGTCCCTGGGATTCTCCAGGCAAGAACACTGGAGTGGGTTGCCCTTTCCTTCTCCAATGCATGAAAGTGAAAAGTGAAAGTGAAGTCGTTCAGTCATGTCAGACTCCCAGCAACCCCATGGACTGCAGCCTACCAGGCTCCTCCATCCATGGGATTTTCCAGGCAAGAGCACTGGAGTGGGGTGCCACTGCCTTCTCTGTTAGAACAACCAACAGTGGTAGACTGTTGGGGCTTCCAAGGACGCTCAGTGGTAAAGAATGTACCTGCCAATGCAGGAGACCCAGGTTCAATCCCTGGGTCAGGAAGATCTCCTGGAGAAGGAAATGGCAACCCACTCCAGTGTGCTTTCCTGGAGAATTCCCTGGACAGAGGAGCCAGGCAGGCTAGAGTCCATGGTGTCACAAAGAGTCAGATAGGACTGAGCACCCATGCACACAGACAATTGTTAAGAAGGAACTGGAGGACGTGGAACTCTCATCCACTGCTGGCTGGAGTATAAAATGGTATAATTATTTGAAAATTATCTGGAAGTTTCTTATAAAGGTAAACATGTATCTGCTGTCTGGTTTAGCAACTAAACTGATATTCAAACAGGAATGAGACTGAGAAAAAAGAGCTGGTTCATAGTAGCTTAATATCTATAACAGCCAAAAAGGGAAAAACAATCCAAATGTCCATCATCAGGAGAACCGGACCAAAGATTTGGGTCTATTTATATAAGAGAATACTCCCCAGCATGGGAGCAGAAAGAATGAACGAGGATACACACGACAATATGAAACTGCCGTGTGAAGGAGGTCAGGCAGAAGAAGTACATGCTCTGTGATTCCATTTACGTGAAGTTCAAGAACAGGAAAAGAAGCAGTGGTGTATAAATTAGAAAGTGTTTGCCATTGGGGTTGGAGATTGACTGGACTGGGCAGAAGAAAACCTAGGTGAAGAAATGTTCTACATGTTAACCAGCGTCCAGCTACATGAGCGTACTTGACATCACAGCATCTCACCACGGCTGTCCCATTTCCATGGAACCATCCGCACACAGACGGTCCTCCAGAGGAAAAGATCACACCTGCTTGTTCTTCTCTCATCCAATAGTAGCAGTCAACTGATATGCCGGGTTCCAGAACCAGTGTGACGGTGCCCTAAATTCTCCAAGTGTCCTTTGTTAGGCCCACTGTTTGTCAGGAGACAACTGACAAGCCACACTCAACATACTCCTCACCTCCAGCAGGTTACAGGAAGAGACGGGAGCAAGTGGATTTGGACAGAAGGGCACCCGGAATAAGCTGATAATGTATCTGTCCTGGCCAATAACAGAAATAAACTACAAACATGTTCTGGGGGCTGGCATCTTCAGAGCTCAGGACACTTCAGCACTCTCCACATCTGCTTCTGGGGTATGGCCTCAGAGGGCCTGCTCTTTGATCTAGAACTGTCCAGAAGGCTCTAAATTGGTAAACGACTTACAGAATACAGAGATCAGATACCAGGGGATCTTTGCTATCCTCAATTACCTCTACGCCATTACCAAAAAAAAAAAGAATGGGCAGGGCTTCCCTGGTGGCTCATTCATAATCTGCTGCTCAAAAAAAAAAAAAAAAAAGAATCTGCTGCTCAATGCAGGAGATACGGGTTCAATCCCTGGGTTGTGAAGATGCCCTGGAGAAGGGAATGGCAACCCACTCCAGTATTCTTGCCTGGGAAATCTTATGGACAGAGGAGCCTGGCAGGCTATATAGTCCATGGAGTCACAAAAGATTTGGACACAACTTAGCAACTAAACAACAACTACTTTGCAAATTCTCAAGATAGATTTGGGGCTCCTAGTATTATACTAGACATCAGGATAGGCTGATAAGGTTCTGTGTTAGGTTCGACCACCTGGGGGTAACTGTGGGAGATGTGGAGAAGATCTCCAGGGATTATTCACAGGGAGACAGCTACTTTTTCCGATTAAAATGAGGGAATAGTAAGATAGGAAATATAAATTCAGAGTTTCTTCTGAGGTGCAAATGGATACCCCTTGTGGGAGCAAAGATAAAGGACTAATTCATCAACATCTAACTGTTTCCATCTTCATGGTATCCATTATGCATTTTCAGGAACTATGGGACAAGTACGAGAAAGGAATGACCAACAGGAATTTGGAGGTTTTTTTTTTCACTAAGGAAATGGGAAGGGAGAATATAGATGCTTCTTACGAGAAAAGAAAGAAGCATGAGAATCTATCTCTTAAGGAATAAAAGTTATAGAAACAAAGGAACAGGAGTTTCAGAAACTCCTGTGTCTAAGGGCAGACAAGAAATTAAAAAACAAGCATATGTACATTTATATTTGCATTAAAGATAAGGAACAACTCCCACTACTTCTACAGATTTTTTTAATGACTAACTTTCATGTTTCACAAGATGCATCTTTTCTTCTGGCAGCAAAGCTAGGAGAGTGTCTTGGGGTGCTCCATGATGAACAGCTACAGCCTCTGTAGCTGGAAACCTTTGTGTCTTTGTATAAACTCAGCTTATTTTCTCTTCCCAGCCAAGCTATTTCTTTTTCATTTTTATTGAAGTATAGTCGACTTGGACTTCCCAGGTAGCACCAGTGGTAAAGAACCTGCCTGTCAATGCAGGAGAGGTAAGAGACGTGGGTTCGATCCCTGGGTTAGGAAGGAATGGCTACTTACTCCGGTCTTCTTGCCTGGAGAATCCCATGGACAGAGGAGCCTGGCTGGCTACAGTCCACAGGGTCGCAAAGAGTCAGACAAGACTGAAGCGACTTAGCACGCATGCGTAGTTGACTTACAGTGTTGCGTTAGTTTCAGGGGCACAGCAAAGAGAATCAACCAGTTATACATACACATATATCCATTCTTGTTTCGAGTCTTTTCTCACATAGGTCATTACAGGGCATTAAGTAGAGTTCCCTGTGCTACAGAGTAGGTCCTTATTAGTTAACCTCTTGTATATACAGTAGTGTGTGGATGTCAATCCCAACCTCCCAATTTATTTCTCCCAGCCAAGTTACTTTGAGGGTTAGTTTTCCCAAACTCTAATACCCGCTGCAGTTATTGTGCCCTCATTTAAACTTTTTTCCTGGCTAACTGCATTTCTGATTTAATTCTTCAGATGTGTTTCTGACAAATGAACAAATGAAAGGACTTCTCATTTGTTATGGACTGAATATTTGTCTCTCCTGCCTCAATTTATATGTTGAAATCTTGATTTGGTGGTGTTAGGAGGTGGGTCTTTGGGGAGGTTGTTAAATCACAGAGTACTCATGAATGGGATTAGTGCTCTTATAAAGGGAGACTCCAGAGAGCTCTCTCACCCCCTTCAACTTTGTGAGGACATGGCGAGAAAGCAGCTTTCTATAAACCAGCCCCCAGAACCGTGAAGGATAAATTTCTGTTGTTTATAAGCCAGCCAATCTATGGTACTTTGCCCAAACTAAGATACTATTTCAAAATGGTGGTCAGGGCACATGAAAGATACCATTACAGTTATTAAAAATAAGTATACATACTCACCACAATTAAAAGACTATCAGGGGCCTGAGAGATTTCAACCAACATCTGGAAGCCATAAAACAACAAAGTACTGACTGATGAAGCTACGCAGAGGCAGCTCACAGCCCCAGAGGGTCTCTGAGAGGCTGCTGCTGAGGAAGGAGATAACCCAGTGAAACCTCAAGGAGGCTCTAGACTCAGAAAAAGCAAGTGTGAATTGGGCCAGAGATGATAAAAAGGGTAGAAAGAAGATTAACTGAGAAGTCAAAAGCATCAAGAATTGCTACTTCCATACAACAAACCTTATAGGTACCCCCAGGCCAAAACTAAAACTTAAAAAAGGGACATGATTCTCTAAAGAAATGAAACACAAATTCTAGTGAGAACTAAACAGCCAATGTGATTCTGAAAACCCCCAAGTCAAGTCCTCTTCACTCTGATGCTTAGCAATTCTCCACACAAGGGCTGGCTGCCACCAGAGGGAAGCAAGATGCACCCTGGCAGCCTTAAGGCCATCTCATCTTTACATGAGTGAAGAGTTAGGGATAAAGACACACTTAAAGAAAGCCTGCAATAGGAAAGTGGAAAACCAAGATAAACAACAAAAAGACACCGGAAGAAACAGAAAATTCAAAGCAGTAAAGATATTTCACCAAGAACCCTCAAAACAACTTTTATTAGTGTCCCTAAAAAATATTTGAGAAGCCATAAACATACCCATGGGCTTCCCCGGTGGCTCAGTGTTAAAGAATCTACCTGCCAATGCAGGAGATGCAAGAGACACAGGTTCGATCCCTGGTTGGGAAGATCCTTTGGAGGAGGAAATGGCAACCCACCCCAGTATTCTTGCCTGGAGAGTCCCATGGACAGAGGAGCCTGGTGGGCTACAGTTTGTGGGGCCACAGAGTTAGACATGACTAAGCATGTATATACTCATATCCCTGTAAGGAAAAAAACACCCAAAAAATGCACAAGAAATAGCAGTTCAAAAAAAAAAGGTCTACAGAATTAAAAACATGACCCCAAGCAAGTATCAGTAAACACTGCATGCAAGTGCCTGGGTACCATGACCTCACAGCTGTGACTCCGATAACATAATCCTGTGACACAGACAATGCCTTCTTACCTAAGATATGCTGTAAATTTATAGCCAGAAGTTAAAAATGGCACATATAAAACATGTTGCTGGAAAGAAGATGGTGACACAAAGCCTCATTTTTCAAGAAAATCTGAGTCTGTTTTTAACTCCTGTGTGAGTTTGCAAGATTACCTATGAGCTTCTCTTCATATTTGTCTGTCCTTTCCTACAGAAAGGGAGAAACCAAAGACGGTGTTTTTAGACTGAGATAATAAAAACTCCAGGAAAGTATTAATAACTAGCTAAAAAGTTGGCTTAAAGCTCAGCATTCAGAAAACGAAGATCATGGCATCTGGTCCCATCACTTCATGGGAAATAGATGGGGAAACAGTGGAAACAGTGTCAGACTTTATTTTGGGGGGCTCCAAAATCACTGCACATGGAGATTACAGCCATGAAATTAAAAGATGCTTACTCCTTGGAAGGAAAGTTATGACCAAGCTAGATAGCATATTCAAAAGCAGAGACATTACTTTGCCAACAAAGGTCTGTCTAGTCAAGGCTACGGTTTTTCCTGTGGTCATGTATGGATGTGAGAGTTGGACTGTGAAGAAAGCTGAGCGCCGAAGAATTGATGCTTTTGAACTGTGATGTTGGAGAAGACTCTTGAGAGTCCCTTGGACCTGTCCATT
>NW_011495080.1:6577454-6579295 GCF_000754665.1 Bison bison bison | reverse complement strand
CCGAAGAATTGATGCTTTTGAACTGTGATGTTGGAGAAGACTCTTGAGAGTCCCTTGGACTGCAAGGAGATCCAACCAGTCCATTCTGAAGGAGATCAGCCCTGGGTGTTCTTTGGAAGAAATGATGCTGAAGCTGAAACTCCAGTACTTTGGCCACCTCATGCGAAGGGCTGACTCATTGGAAAAGACTCTGATGCTGGGAGGGATTGGAGGCAGGAGGAGAAGGGGATGACAGAGGATGAGATGGCTGGATGGCATCACCGACTCGATGGATGTGAGTTTGAGTAAACTCTGGGAGTTGGTGATGGACAGGAAGGCCTGGTGTGTTGCAATTCATGGGGTTGCAAAGAGTCGGACATGACTGAGCAACTGAACTGAACTGAACTGAGCTTAATGTGAAGACTTCAAAATATGAAAACATATTAATGTAGAACATGTGACATCGTCCCTGGAGGTCTTCACATAGAAGACAAGTATCCCTCCCATCTAGGTGATTTGCATACTGTCCCTCCTGGAACTAGAGAGAGGGACTGGATCACTGGTTCAAAACCCCACTAGTCCAAAAGCTTTCTTTCTATAACTAAAAATTCTGCTCTATTTATATTCACTATTCTGAAATACAACTCATTGATAAACATTACCTAGTATATATATATTTTAAAAACATCAGTGTAATACCCTAAACGTAATGTGAAGGATAATCTAAAAGAAAAGCAATTTATAATAAAAACACTACATATTTCAGTAAGTAAATAATTTTCAGGTCCCATTAGCTATATAATGACATAGATGATTATCACTTACTTATAAGGAACATTCGGATTAAGAGAAGTCAAATCATAAGCTTTCTTTATTAAAAGTACAGGAAAACAAAATAGGAGAGGTAGAGGTGGACACCAGAATGAAAATGAGTATATCCTGTGTATATTAAAAGTATGCAAAAGTTATATTTTTATATAAAATGGATTTAGGTCTAAGTTCAGACAGTGACAAACTAATTTTTACTGCATGAATTATCCAACAGGGGAACTGAAACTGATGTGGGATACAAGATAATTCTTTGTGTCTTTTCCACTGTGGAACATTTAAAATCTCGGATCCCCACCCATTCAATGCCCTTCATTGTAGAACCAAACACGGTACCAAATTCCCACTAGTCCTCTAGGGGGCAGCACTGTCCCCACAAGAACCCCAGGCTGATGACCTATGGGAGTTTCCTTCTAGCCTTCATATTCTACCACAGAGAATTAAATCCTGAAGAACAAAACCAGCAACACACTTCACACTTAAGGAAAATGAAATTAGTTTAAGCTTATGCCATTAACTGTAGCCATATTCAACATTATTCCTCTTGTTGAATTCAAGATAATTGTTTCTCCATATAGAGGGTGGAATGAAAAACTGTCTCTCTGACATTTATTTAGATAGCGCAAAGTGATACTGACGCTGGGATTTTTAGCATTCAAATCTAGTTAATTAATGATGAGAAGGGAGTTTTCCATAGAACTCTACAACTCTCATTTCCTCAAAACAAGAATTAATGCATTCTTTCATATGTGGTCATTACAGGAAGGAGGGGGGGGGGCATTTACTGTAAATGCCTTTCTGATGCAATTCTACCACCTCTTTCAAAGAGAGAATTCATCCAAGTCTTAGTCACTTCTTCAAGAAAAATGCCACCACACTGAATGTACACAGACTGAATCCCCGCCTGGGGAGAGAAGAGGAGCTCCTGCCACCAGGAGAAAACATAGGGAGTGGCAGGGGGAGAGGTCTTCGGGCACCTTCCTCAGAACAGATTAAGCGGCATACCTCAAAATTTGACCTCTGACATAAGGGAA
>NW_011495080.1:6576268-6577354 GCF_000754665.1 Bison bison bison | reverse complement strand
GACATAAGGGAAAGTCTGATATATTTTTAACATCATTGTTTCATAAATCATATGCAAACACCGATTTTCCCTGCCCAACTGTTAAAGCACACTTTCAAAAAAAAAAAAAAAAGAGCCTTCAGTTCTGAACTAGGGAACTATGTATAATTTATATCTTAGCAACTATAGTTACTTTAAAAATTTCATGCACAGAAAGAAAAATGGAATCCTATGCTTTAATATTTGAAAATGAAACTACAATTTGAAGAGGGTAGATTTCACATCAAAGGGATGCTGATATACAAGGTAATACTATAAAGCAACTCAGAGGGGAAAAACTTCAGACAAATAGTTCTGAGCTCTTCCCAAACAAAGGACTAGAAAAAATTTTCTAAAATCTCAAATCCACCCAAAGGAAAAAAAAAAAGGAATGATTTCTCCATTTAACCCTTACCTGGATTCCCATTAATTCTTTTAACAGCCAGATGCACTTTCTTGCTACTACGGAGGAGTCGATGCAAAGAACAAAGCCCAGAAGTCACCCACGACTCAAGGCTGTTTGCTGCTGGAGCCCGAAATCCCTTTGATGAATGAAACTGCACATCATAATATACACGTTCTGAGTAAGCTATTGGCTAAGCGAAGGTAACGCGTGTGGAAGTCTGATTTGCCACCTTCGGGGCATGCCTCTCATATCCCATCTCAGAAAGACGAAAGACACACCACGTCCGAGTGAGTAAAAACTAGACAGGGTTCGTTTTTTCTCTAGCATTCTCCCTAACGCCACGAAACCACGAGGAGAGCAAACCACAGTGAGAAAGGACTCCCTCATCAGGCAAAGTCAATGAAGAAGGAACTTTGTCGACGCTGCAATTTACAAGTAAATCTCATGCCACTGCCAAAGGTTTTTGTGTTATGTGGCTGCCTAAGAGTTATACAAAAGTACAGGCACAGTACACATGTTTTTAAGCCAAGAATTC
This sequence comes from Bison bison bison, assembly GCF_000754665.1. Taxonomy (NCBI): domain Eukaryota; kingdom Metazoa; phylum Chordata; class Mammalia; order Artiodactyla; family Bovidae; genus Bison; species Bison bison. Next base: position 6,576,395 of record NW_011495080.1, on the reverse strand, counting down.
CAAGCCATGGTTTCGGGGCTCAGAAATACCAAGGAAGAATGGTAAAAATTCTCAAAAGAAATTTAGACTTCATGCTATACTGATGATCAACCAAGAAATTAAAACCAAGAATAATGGAGCAATAGTG
>NW_011495080.1:6550486-6576168 GCF_000754665.1 Bison bison bison | reverse complement strand
ACTGATCTTCTTAAAACTAGGGGTTTTCAACACGCAGCTCTTGGACCATGTGTATCAAGATAACCTAAGGTTGACTCAGTCTATGGGGTGCAGCCCAGTGATCTGCATGATAACAAGCATTCCAGGTTATTTTTAAATCCTTTAAAATTAGAAGAGATCAGTTTTTTCCCCTGTCAGTGGAACAGTTGATTACAGCTGCTGCTATCTTCCTTAACATTCAGTTATTTTGTCTCTGTCTCCTGCTGAAATCAGAGGCAACAGTCACACTGAGGCTGCTTCACTCCTGAGGCTTTAATTCCAAGGGAGAGGAGAGCCTGCCTGGGTTCACCTGGCCTTTCCTCCCTGCCACCTCTCTCTGAGAGACAAAAGCTTGAGCTGTAGAAGCTGAAAAACTCAGTACTTGATGCCAAATGTCAACATTACATTAAAAAGATGCTACTACTGGAAAACAGAGAAACACACTGCTAAAAACTGACTGCTCATGATGTTCCAGGCACCCCATCAAGAACTATATAGACAGTTTTCTGTGCCACGGGAGTCTTACCAAAGACAAAAATAAACAAACAGAAGAAGCCCTTCATCACAAGTGTATGAACACACAGACTTGGAGTCCATGTCTTATGGTAGTCGAATAGCAGAGCTCGGCCAGCAGTGGATTCCCTATGGTAGACTTCACGTTGGCCCTGTGTGCCCGCCTCCACCTCCATTATCTGCTAAACATAAAAGAGTTTTTAAAAAGAAGAAAACACTGTCAGATGCATTTAAAATGGTATCATCTTTCCATATTTCTTATTCTTGGTTGTTTCTTTATCCAGTGAAAGACTGTGTGAACTTTCAGAAAACTCAATCCTTTTCCATCACCTGTTCTCCATTTTAACCTGTCAATTCACTTCAGTGCAAAGTGCTGGGCAGAGGGGAGAGGCACCATCATTGTAAATGGACATCATTTTATAATGGACAGAAAAATGTTATTTGAACATCACCAAGCAGGATGAAAACTATGTTTTACTAAATAAAAAAGGTTTTACCTGTTCCTCCAATATGCAAAGAGTTTCTAAGAAAGCTTTCTGGATGCCGGGAGCTCAACTGAGAAAACAGTATGTCTATGAACAAGCTTTTCCAAGTGCTCCCCGACTGTGTCTCAGGATGACTACACACTCTGACACTCTTAACACAGACAGGGCTGTAAGGAAGCTGACTTTAGAGCTTTAATTTTTACTATGAGCTGATCTAGTGTATTTGGTGTTGTTGTATTCCAACTATTTCGCCTAACAGGTAAAATTTGCGTCTATCGGGGCAGGAGTTCTCAAACGTGCATGTTGCTTTTGGAAGCCCTTCCCACAATGAAATCTTAGGTGAAAGCCCACTACAGGCACCAGATCAAAGCAGAGCATCCTCGTTGATGTGGTGGGCTACAGGATGCAAGCCCTCCCGATCTGGGCTGGCTGACTCATCTCACCCCTCCAGGTGGCTACTGAAGCCAACTCTGCCAAACCCCAAGGGCTCTGTTTTATCTTTTCTCAGATCTAAGATGATTTTTTAAATGTATACTTTATCATTTTATTCTATGCATGCCTTTCTCTCTCAAAGGGGGGTATATATAAAAATCGTTAAAAACGATGTCAAGTCCTGCTTCAAATGCTGCGGACTACACGGATCTTAGGAATTCTGTTGCATATTTGGTTTTTGTGGACCTTAACGGAAAAATTATAATCTCTATTGGTTTCTCTACTGGCAACAATAAGCATATTTGCAAGTTCAAGGTCATTTTAAATACAAAACTGTGTCAGGATAATGCATTTTCAATGAGTGAGACCCCAGTCATGATGTATTATTACTTCACTCTCACGGTGGCCTTTAGCTTGCTACCTACGGTAATGTAAGTTGCAGACTATATACTAAAACTCTAGCAAAAGAAAAGTATTACCCTGAGATTAAAAATGAGGAATGAATTTAAAGAGTTGTTAGGCAGCCATTATTTTAAAAAGTATAATATTAAAAGCAGGACAGCAAAGAGTACAGTTTGAAACGACTTCATGAAAATCCAATACCACTAAAATTCTACCATCAGGAAAATGTACTAGCCCTTTCTCTTTAAACATTTTCTGACTACCATTTCCCAGTCTTAAAAAAAGACAGTATGTTGCACTAGCCAAAGCCATCATATTTCAAGTGTACGTGTGAGAAAGTGGCCAGAGTGAAGGGGTCTGTCCTGAGTCATGTGGGACCAACCAGCTTGAATAGGGAAAAGGCCCCAAAGCCCTGGTGGGTTACAGTCCATGGGGTCACAAAGAGCTGGAGATGACTGAGCGACACACACACATCCGAAAATGAGATGTATACTGGAACTGTGTTGCAAAACCAACAATTATCTAAGGAATAAAACAAACTAAGAATGCTTTTTCTTTCTCTATGCAAGTGTGAAGGAAGGTATAATCAGAAAAGGATGAAATTGACTAAGACGCTTAAGAGATCTGAAAGTGGGTGACACTGACTATTAACGTTGTATGCTACCTTCAAATATACCACGTTCTTTCCTCTTGATAATGATCATATCCCTACTCCTGACTTATCAGCTATGACTAGCACCTCTGCAGGCTCTCCAAAATCAGAGGGAAGAAAGAAAAAAGTCTTAGAAGAGGTTTACTTGAAATGTGATAAAGGAATGTGTATGGATTTAACAAAGACTAAGGGCCAAAGGCGGGTGGGCAGGGCAGGAAGGGAATGTGATATTCAGACTTCCACCAAGGCTGATGGAAAAGGTGCTGGATTAGACCCAGCACTGGGGTCAGGACAGCTTGGCTGCTGTGTGGAGCAGGGTGTTGGGGGCTGACCAAAGGCAACATGCAGCTGGTCATGGGTAAGGCCCTGTGTGGTAAACATGGTCAGAATTGGGTTGTCTGTCTTTCAAAGAAGTAGGTTATTTGGTCTGGCTGGTGGCTCAGCTGGTGAGAATAGAGTCGGGGTCCAGCAGGGGGTGGGTAGTGCTGTGTGTTCAACTTCATGGTCACAGCGCACAAACAGCTTTAAGCGGTCAGTGCCCAGGAACTGGTGCTGGGTCCAGAGGGACATACTGGAGCCTATGGACAGCTCTGGATGCCAACAGCTCTCTAGAGCTCCACTCTATCGATAAAGTCACTTTTCTGCCTGACATTCTTAATGCCTTATTTAACTGGGGAGGACTGGGGCAGAGTAGAAGTTAGGTATCACAATCTGAGAAGTCTGTTACTATTATCATACCTAATCTTAAACTCTTTCCTGAAAATGATTATAGGATCCTATCTTACATGAGCTCTATGCATTTTAATATTACAAATGTGCTAAAAGTGAATCTGAAATGCAGTAAAGCTTAAAGTCCTTTTACAAGACAACACGATGCAAACTCTGTCCTTACTAAACAGGTTCAGTTCAGTTCAGTTCAGTCGCTCAGTTGTGTCCGACTCTTTGCGACCCCATGAATCGCAGCACGCCAGGCCTCCCTGTCCAATGTGTGTGTGTGTGTGTGTGTGTGTGTGTGTGTGTGTGTTTAAAGCTGGTGAATCTCAGCTCCATTAACAGGGGAAGTTAGCAAAGAAAATGCAAAGGAAGGGAATATTGGTTATAATCAAAGGTATCCCCTCTTTTGGTTCTGGACAAGAGTCAAATTGGACTAAGGCAGTGTTCTTCAAATTGTTGGGTAATCCATTAGTGGGCTGTGAAATAATTTCAATGCATTGCAAGCAACACTTTTATAAAAATGAAACAAGAGAATAAAATAGAAAACAAGAGCTCACTGCACTTAGTGCAACTATTAGTTCATAAAGTACTATTTCACACTTATGTGTGTTGTGTGTATTTTTTCCTGACGCAAAACATAATCCTTTTCATGAGTTCCAGGCAAGAAAATGGTTTATTAGAAAGAAGATGAAGGATCATGTTTGAGATGAGGTAGGAGGATCACGGGTGGATGCAATTTAATTAGTGTGGTGCCTCCATAGCTTTATCTTGGAAACTAACTCACAAACCAAAATGCTTTTATATAACCAATCAATAATTATAAAGATACCATGCAAGTTATTATTTACTCATTCATCCAGTTAAGTGTCTATTTTCCCTACATAAGGGTTATGGAGGTACATATTATTTAAAAAATTAAACAGGGTCACATAATAACAGCTAATACATACTCATTGTTTATTGTGTAGCTGATAGTGTTCTAGGCACTTCGAAACTGTTAGTTGCTCCGTCATGTCCAACTATTTGCAACCCCATGGCTGGTAGCTCGGTCAGGCTCCTCTGTCCATGGGATTTTCCAGGCAAGAATACTGGAGGTGGTTGCCATTTCCTTCTCCAGGAGATTTTCCCGACCCAGGAATTGAACCTGGGCCTCCTGCATTGGCAGGTGGATTCTTTACCGTCTGAGCCACCAAGGAAGCCCATTAACTCATCTGATCCTCTTAATAAAACCAGGAAGTTATATAGTAGTATTAACCCTGTTTTACAAATGAAGAATCTGAGAAATTAAGTCAGTTGCCTAAGCGGCAAAGCCAGTATCTGAACCTAAGAAGTCTGGATCCAGAGTCCTCACTTTTAACGTGCAGTATCCTTAACAGTTAACAGCACAACCATGCATAACTGAGAGACTGTGGCACTGGGGAAAGTGGAGCCCAGAGGCAGACTTACACCATGAACACTCCTGCCCAGGCTTTGCTGACTGTCCTCATTTCTCTGGCTTGTAAAGTACACACCACTATTCAGGCCAGAGGCAGCATACCCCTTTTACACTTTGATACCCTGGACGCATTCTAAACACAATTCCCAGCAAATCAGTTCAAACTCAATCCTTCTTCCCTCCCAAGAAAACATGTAAGAATGTGACTGAGGGGGTCCCTACTTTTCTGTGATGATCTTACTCTCATTTATTTAGAAGTTAAAAAAGAATTCATTCTCAGGTGCTGGCACTTAAAACTTTTCTAATAGTTATTTCTGACACCCTCCATGTCCTGAGCTGTGGTAAGCAAAGCCAGTCTGAGTGATACAGGGCTTGTGGGGGGGTACCTTTTTCTTTGCACCCCCTTGTGTGACTCCCCTCACTGGTTTCAAGTAAGATCCAACGAAATTGCAGGTATAATATACACTGTGACAAGCAAACCATCATGTTTCAGAGAAATATGAAAGAACTACAGGTTGGCCCAAATTCATCTGGCTTGTCTATTAGATGTTATGGGCCAATCCACTACTGAGGATTTCTCTTTCTTCCATCTACCTACCCTTGTCTTCTGGTTATACAGTAAGCCCTAAAGATAGGATCTACACAGGTAATAAGTAAAAATCAACTTTGTTCCTGCTAGCATGGTTACCGTTCCTGGCTACCTAAGAACTCAAAACAGGACTGTTTAAATGCTGAGTACCAGGGGAGTGCTGGCACCAGAGTAAAGAACCCGCCTGCCAATGCAGGAGATGCAAGGAACTCAGGTTCAATCCCTGGGTCAGGAAGATCCCCTGGAGGAGAGCACGGCAATCCACTCAAGTATTCCTGCCTGGAGAATCTCATGGACAGAGGAGCCTGGCGTACTACAGTCCATGGGTTCACAAAGAGCTGGACACAACTGAGCGCACGCACACATGCACAAATACTGTATGTTTCCACATATTGGAAAGAAAAGGAAGCACTATTCCTCCTCTTATTTAATCTGAATTGAAATAACCAGTGCAAACGAATTCTGAAACAAAAGCCCAAGGACATTGAAGTCTTTGGCAACTACACCTGGCCACAAGACTTGGAACTTTTCTCAGGAGAGCATCTTGTGGCAAAACAAACATAGTTATCTTTCAAACTTAAAATAAATTATTTAAAAATGAATGCATAATGAAGCACTATACATTGTGATGTGGAAGATTAAATTATTAGAATAATTCAAGATTTTCTCAAAATGCAATGAAATGCTCAGATAACTAAGACAAACTCTGAAGCTTAGGTGTAATGTGACAATCATTCTGTCACCATTTGTCACATTTGACACTTTGCTATATTCCCTACACGTTCCCTAAGGAGTCTGTCAAAAATCTGTCAAAAAGCAAGGACTTCCCTGGTGGTCCAGTGATGAAGACTCCGTGCTCCCAATGCTGGGGGTCTAGGTTTGACCCCTGGTCAGGGCACTAGATCCCACATGCCACACCTAAAGGTCCCACACACTGCAACGAAGACCCAGCACAGCCAAACAAATACATTTCTTTTTGAAGTAAGCCAATGGTTTACCACCCTTTTGAAAAAATATGTATCAGGTAGAATGCTGTCAAAATAAAATTTCTAACTGAATAATAACTGTATATGCTGCTCTCAAGACAATACTAGAAGGCAGAAAGATGATTTTACTATTTAGCACTATATCTCCATTGTTAGGTTATTTTTAGGTGTATTTAGGTTACTTCTTTTCCAGGTCAGATTAAACTATTTACTTCTACCAGGTATTGTGTCTAAAATCAATACTTTTCACAGGGGTGTCACAGGGTACATTTTCTGTAGCTTTTTTTTTTTTAACGTATGACTCAAATATATACTAATCTAGTCAATCAGCTTCTAAGAAAGATACACTTTTGGATAAAGCAGCGGTAGGCCCGCACTTGACAAGCACGGCCCTTCTGACTAGGGGATTACACACGGGGTTTTTCGTGATGATGCGCGTTTTCCTGCCCTGTTTACCCACTCACTAACGGTACTTGGAACCGGGAGCATTCATTTGTGCCATCAGCACGAGAACAGTACTTGGTTCTAAGAATTCAATTTTTTAATAAATTGGGAAGCCGAATGATTTACGGGCTGGGGGAAGGAAGTCCAACGTAAAGCTGTAACCTCAGCAAGCCCAGCACACTACTACTCTAAGCTAATGGACAACACCAGAACTGCTTTCCTACCAGTAAAATAATTGTGTGGATGGTAATATTCTAAACAGGAGGGGCTCTGCCAGAGGCCTCCCTAGAATATAAGAATTAGGGGTGTTGTTTTCTGGGCTGGACAGGGCCATGAGCAGCTGAGAAAGGCATGGAACTCCTCAGGGAGCAACTACTGTTAGAAAAGCAAGTGGTTCCAGGTTTAAAAATGATCCCATAGAATGTTCATGGACACTGAGGTGAGGACTGGGTCTCACTCTTTCTTTTCTGTCTGTACCCATCAGGCTGCCCCTAATCGAGAAGCATGGAAAGAATAGTGCATCTGGTGTGAGTGGGCTTTGCTTTCCACTACCTTTTGCTAAAGGATGCACACTTTCCAAGTAGTGTGCTAAAAGACAAAAAACAAAAGACAAAAAAAGCCTGAGGGCTTAGTATTAATTAATTTTTGAAAATTATTCAAGTGAGGGGAATCCTTTCCCAAGGTATATATTCATCGATCATGATGATGTTATGTTTTAAAGATAATATCATTTGTCAATTAGATCTCAATAAAGCTGAAAAAAAATCATTAAAAATTTCAGTTGAAGAATTGCTGTCTATCTATATTAGTTCTGCCCTTTAACAACTCTGTGGCATGATGCAATCCAGTCAGCTCTCAGAAACTCAAGTTTCCTCGTCTGTAGATTGAAAAGGTTAAGGTAAACGTCCTTTAACTTTCCTTCCAATTCCAAATTCAGATGGTCAAATTTAAATTATTCTGTGACTTATTTTCCCCTTCAAGCGTCTTTGATCATCATTCTATACTAATTTCACCTTTAAAAAGATAGGAATAGTGGGGGATGGGAGAAAGGAGGGCTTGTTAAAATAGATTCAAGTGTTAAGATTTACCCTGGACATTTATAGTTTTAAGAATAATAGGCAAATGGATTTGAATCTACAGTGGAAATGTAATAAAATCCATAATGTAATTGAATATTAATTCAAATGTTTTACAATATTTACAATATATTTTAGATTATAAGGATGTTCCTCTATTTAACAAATATATATCGAGCCACTTCCAAATCCACTGCTGTCTCTGTGCACTCCAGAAACCAAAGAGCCCAAAGCAAAACTAAACAGAAGATAAGTAACTGTGAAAAGAAAAAAAAAAATTTTTTTAAAGGAGAAGTTAAGCCTTTATTTCCTTGCTATAATAAAAAAAAAGCTGGCTGTGTTGGTTGCTGAAAACTTTTGAATACCCATGCTAATGTTCCCTTCAATTAAAGTGGTAAGCTGAAAATTGATGATACATATATACTTACTTGCCTCTTCAATCAGAGATACTGGATTTATTTTCTTTCAGTTATTGATGTGACAAACCCCCAATACTGAAATCCTTCAGAATGTGTCTGCTAAGAGGTTCATTTCCTACTGAAATAGCAAGTTACATCATGTACAACTGAAAATAACAAATATTCAGGAAATACATGAAACATGTTGATTATATATGTTTAAAAAGGGAATATTACTTTCAATTTTTTTTATATTACACTGTTTTATCCTTGAGGACTAAACAGTAGATTGCAAACTACAAATATTTACTTACAAATCTTTAACATCAAATATGAAAGTAATTCTTCAAGCTTAGGAAAATCTGAGTTACTTTTTTACTCTGTGAAAACCCCCTCTTTTAATAAGGAACATTTCCCTTTTGTGGCTATCTATCACAGCTAATAAACAATGTACAACAAGAAGCTTTTTAAGCCCTGAAATATTGTTGCAACATTACTTAAGGCCAAGGAGCCTTGGGCTCTGATGAGACTATGGTCTCTGCTGGGAACTGACAAGAACCTTCTGTTATCAGGCACATTCTATAAAACTGGAATGCTGATGGTACGTCCCCCTTACACTCTTCACCCAATGCTTAGCACATAGGAGATACTCAGTAAAGGCTATCAACCTCACTGTTTTCTTTGCCATACAAACTATCACCAAAAAATAAGATAGACCAAAACAAACCCATCCTGAACTATTGGAAACACAATTAAAATGTCCTGAGTATCCTCGATGTGACAATAGTAGCTGCAAGTCCTAAGTACTTAGAATGAACCAAGCATTTCACTTTATTTCTTGACAACATACTTAGGCTTTAGTGGGTGAAGCACTGAAGTTCAAAACTAGCAATCCATGATACACTATTTCATATCTTAACGTTTACTATCTCTTTTTCTTTTATTCACGCTTTTAAAAGAAGTGCTTGGCTACCCGATATGACTTCTCATGTTCTTCATGATCAAGGTAAGTGCCTTAATATAGGGGTAATAATAGTTTCTATTTTCACTTCAGCTTCCCCCTCACAGAAAATGAATAAAGGAAAATGGCCAGAAAAATTGGACATGGATGAAATACTTTTAAAAATACATTTAGTTCTTGTTTGATGTTATTAAACTCACAGTAGTTTATGTTCCCAAATACTGCTCAGATTTGTGCCATAATTTGACCCCTTCAACCATCAAGAATCTCCTTTTCAGTTCTGCTGGTCTCTGAAGCCAGCATTACCTTGTCTTATGACATGTGGTTCACCTTCTGAAATGGGGGCAGCAGGGGACACGAAGTGCCTATGAATGAAGCCAGGCAGGCAGCAAGGATCAGCTCCCACCTCTGGAAACTCTCGAAGCTTCTGGTTAAAGGGACTAACCTAACGTGTATACACTCTGGTGTTTTTCTACTGACTTCTAGGCATGTTTTGTGCACTTGGACTAAACAAGAGCAGGACAGGAAACATATTAGAATTCACTGTTAATAAAATAAATTCCCTAAAGGTTTTTTACGGTTTCTTAATTTTTTCAAAAAGTAGGTATTCAAGTGAAGTAGTTTCTTAGTATTTATTTGCACTCTCTTTCTCTCTCTCTGTCCCTACTTTCCAAGCATCTGCCCCTGCCTCTGCTGTGCCAACACTGTGAGCTCACGGGCTGGGAATGGAAGGGGCAGAGGGAAGACTCAGGACTCACATCAAAGCGGCAGGGTCGCTCATGAGGTTACTTGAAAGAAATCACTGGGGAGGTACGAATAGCAGCTACTTTAGAAGGCAAGAGGACAAAGAAAGGAAAGGAATGAAAACAAGCCCGTAGTGAGGGTAAACACAAGACCAAGACTGGAGCAACCTCAGCCATGATGGTGATGTGATGAGGGAAGGCAGGGAGGCTCTGTCCTCAGGGCTTACTTATACATGAACTGCTTACTCAGTGTTTCCAAGAAAGGCGCTTCCATTCCCTGCATAGTCGCTTTTGTTTTTCCTCAATTTAGAGAGGGCTCTGGATCACATACCATCACATCCAGTCCCTCTGGCATGTTCCTAGGACTGGCCTTCGACTGTCTGGAGATATGATGTGACTGCCAGAAAGGTACTACTGCATCGCCTGCACCTTTCGAGATGCTCTCGTATGCTGAGATGATGCATTATGTCCCAGCCCAAATGATATAAATAACCATGTGCATGAGTGCTAAGTCACTTCAGTCCTATCTGACTCTGTGGGACCTTATGGATGGTAGTCCGCCAGGCTCCTTTGTCCACGGGATTCTCCAGACAAGAATACTGGAGTGGCTGCCACGCCCTTCTCCAGGGGATCTTCCCAAACCAAGAATCGAACCTGTGTCTCTGATGTCTCCTGCACTGGCAGGCAGGTTCTTTACCATTAGTGCCACCTGGGAATGGCTGTAGAATATTACAACGATTTAATCAAATAAATTAGTGAGTAAAAGAAGAAAGAATAAGTATATCTGAGGAACAGATGTTCAGGAAGGAGTTAGTGTCCCTTAATCAAGACTAAGAAGAAAACATCAGAAATTTTTACTATTGAGTGTGCTCTATTTACTTAATGGAAAAATGCTTTATAATTCATTTTAAAATCCCTTATGCTTTATAATTCATTTTAAAATCCCTTAGAAAGTAAAAAAAAGAATGGGAGGGAAGAAATCAAGATGAAATCCTAGATCATGGATTTTTTTCAAAGGATTCTGATAAATACACCTTAACATCTACTAGCTGTCAAAGTCTGCTTTATTCTCTTCTTATAGTACTTTCAAACCCTGCTGCTGCTGCTAAGTCGCTTCAGTCGTGTCCAATTCTGTGTGACCCCATAGACGGCAGCCCACCAGGGTCCCCTGTCCCTGGGATTCTCCAGGCAAGAACACTGGAGTGGGTTGCCATTTCCTTCTCCAATGCATGAAAGTGAAAAGTGAAAGTGAAGTCGCTCAGTCGTGTCTAACTCTTAGCGACCCCATGGACTGCAGCCTACAAGGCTCCTCCATCCATGGGATTTTCCAGGCAAGAGTACTGGAGTGGGGTGCCATTGCCTTCTCCTTTCAAACCCTAGATACTATAAAACAAAGCAATCTAAATTATGCTATATGGCATTTAAAATAATTGTAAAGTACAGGACAGAGTTAATCTGTAATACCTAAGTATTATAATATAATACAGTATAGTATAATATAATATAACATTTGGCTAAGTTTTGGCAAATATGCTATATTTATAATTATATGAAAAGGATTCATTAATGACTGAAATTAGAACATACTCAAAGAAGCAAATGAATGACTTTGGTTTGGCTTCTATAACAAAATATTTAGAAACTTCTATGACTACTCAAATGAGATCTTTTTAACTCAGAAAACTGGGACTTTCTGTCTCACTCACTGCCTATAAACTTTAGAAATATTCCCCAAAGACAGGTGAATACTGGTTGATCTTAGGTTAAAAAAAAAAACCATTTTGTACATTATAACCATTAAAATTTGTTGTACATACTAAGCAATCTTAGATGTATATAATTATGATTCCTTTATAAACAAACTGGCCTCTGAAATCAATAAGAATTTTGCTAGCACTGTTCAGAAATCAATATGATACCGTGACTAGAGGTTCAAACAGATAAGCAATAGATTTTAGCTTTCTGTTTTTCCAACACTAGACCTAAAACAAGAACGAAACGCATCTCTCCTCTAATAAATCAAGCAGAAAACATTTAAAATGAAATTCTTAACTACCTTGGAAGAGTGAATTGTCATTTCCAAATGTTCTGAATGGATCTGGGCTTGTTGGATGCTTTACTAAACTATCATTTTCTAGTCCCATTAAGAACACATGAAGGTATGGAATCACATTTTACCATGAAAACTTTTTCCCTCATTAATCATCAGCCCCTTGATTGGCTGGTATAGCATGAATGCATTTCAGTTTATTAGACGTTGAGCCAGAAATCCTAAAAATGCTTGAGAAGATTAAGTGATTAAAGTAGGTAACTTCAATGCATTCCAATATATTTACAAGCTTTCCTGTACACTATGAAAATTTAAGATCCTAAAAATGACAGTCTGATGGACTTGAGGATGGGAAAGCAACCCAGCACTGTATCTGGGCCAGCAAGTGTCCCTCCACAGCCCAGGACACCAGCCAAGACGGCAGGGCATAGGAGACCACTGTTAGTACAATTCTGTGATTCCTGGGTCATGCCAAGGCATAAGAATCATTATGTTTCTGGGAAATTGAATATGGGGATCTAAACAAACATGAAATTAATGAAAATATATGTGTTACTTTTAAAAGTTGTATTTACTATGCAAGATCAAACAGCACATAGATATCTATCTTATTTGAAATGGTAAAAAGAAGATTCTTGTCTACTGGTCAGGAGAGGAATGCCAAAGTTCGAACAGAAAGAAAGTTGAGGAGTGGATGGAGTGTGAGAAAACAAACAGAAGCAAAGCTCTAAACGAAGAACAGAGTTTTGCACATAAAGTTCAGGCAAGTTTTGGGGCAGTGGGAGTTTAGAGACAAAACAGATATGCACATTACCACAGAATGAGGACAAAAAGGCAGGATAAAAGGTGCCCCTGCCAGAGCACGAGCTGGCTCTAGGTTTGTAAAGCACTACTGACCAGTAGGTTATGAAACCATTTGGTAGCTTATGCTGCTGCTGCTAAGTCGCTTCAGTCGTGTCTGACTCTGCGTGACCCCATAGATGGCAGCCCACCAGGCGCCCCCGTCCCCGGGATTCTCCAGGCAAGAACACTGGAGTGGGTTGCCATTTCCTTCTCCAATGCATGCAGGTGAAAAGTGAAAGTGAAGTCGCTCAGTCGTGTCCGACTCTTAGCGACCCCATGGACTGCTTGTGAGGAACATTAAAATGAGAAAAAAGGAACAGTGGAAGACACAGCAGAGGAAGATAGAGGAAAATTCTATCACAACCCACATACTCGAAAGGTGTATCAGGAAACCATGCGTCCACATGGACAAGTGTGTGCACTGGGTCCCGATGTGACATGAATTTCTTCCCAGGGGTTCCCATAAAAAGGTTTGAGAACTGTGACACATCAAGCATACCACCAGCGCCCACCTCTGTCGAGTTAGTAATACCATCTGTGACACCTCTCAACAGAAAAGCGATCTCTAAAGATAACATCCCCAAATCCAGAGTGCGAGCACGGCAAATCACAAAACAACAAGTATTTAAGTGAACCATGTAAACTGAGAAATACAAGTCCAGGGAAAGGAGGCCATCGAGAGAAATGTATGATGTGACCAAACCAGACTGTGGGGGCCCCTCCCAGAGCTCTTCTCCTCACCCTGAATAAAGAGGGAGGGATAGGAGCTGGGGGGAGACAGAAGAGCTGACGGTGAGAGGGAAGGGAGGATTCAGAGCATCCCTCTGGCCAGGAGACCCCGGTCTCCCTTCAGCGAGGTAAAGAAGGCAGGAACCAGTGCAGGTCCAGAGAGACAGAATGGGTGAGCAGAGAGACGACGTGTTCAACTTTGCCATCCTAAGGCCAAGCACAGTCCTTGGCACATAATCAATGTATGCTGAATGTGGCAGTAGGTTCTCAATAACACTGACAGTTTCATGATGTCAAGTTAGTACCTGGGCAGGGCCAACAGTGTGAAACTTCTTTTTCCAAGTAATCACTGGCATCATCAGAAAATGTTGAGTTCTGTTTCTAATGCCATCCTCTCTGTCTTTACTAACCATCCACACCCCATGTCAGTGGCTAGCTTTGACGAAGCCATCTCCCCAAATGATAAGCTCTTCATGAATTTTAAAGACGTTTGTTTTGTTTCAAAAAAATTGAAACTGATCTGACACTTACAAGGTTATCATGAATGAGTGCTCAAAACCAAAAATGAATGCGGATTCAACTACTCAAGAGTGCTCAGAGATTAAGAAAGTAATTTTTTCAGGCTACTATAAGGGTTACACGGAGACCATGTCAGAACCTACCAATGATGTTCACACTTGCTTTAGGGGCAAAGGCCTTGTTTTGTCGGGTAGTCTCGGCTGTACGAGTTATTTGTTTAGGCTCAGGTGTGTCGTCGTCGTTGCTCAGTCACCAAGTCTGACTCTTTGCGACCCCGTGGACCGCAACACACAAAGCTTCCCTGTCCCTCACCAACTCCTGGAGTTTGCCCAAGTTCATGTCCATTGCATCAGTGCCCTAAGGCTCAGGTACACTTAAGAAACTTAATAGTAGCAAACACTATGTAGTTATTTACTGTGTGCCAGGGAACCCTCTAGAGACAATGTGTGCTCCGTCGTGTCTGACTCTGTGATTCCATGGACTGTAGCCCACTAGGCTCCTCTGTCCATGGAATTCTTCAGGCAAGAATACTGAAATCGGTTGCCATTTTCTACTCAAAGGGTTCTTCCTGACTCAGGGATTGAACCCGAGTCTCCTGCATTACAGGTGGGTTCTTTTCCGATGAGCCACCAGAGAAGCCCAGGTAACCACCTAAGGACGTCACAAATATTAACTCTAAATAATGTGTACCAACCCCTGATAATTTAGTTACCTGTTCAGTGGTTTATTCTGTTCCATTAAAGGTACCTCTGTTTTTCCCATTTTCTCCTGCAAAAGATGAGGAAAATATTGTTAGTGAGTAGTCACAGAAGCATGTATTTTATATCATTGTTTGATATTTTCTGGACTTGAGAGTGCTAACAGGGCTTCATTAAACTTCAATGAATTACTTCACCTGCCTGACTCTACTGAGTTCCTAAATAAAACTATTAAGACAGTATCATTATATGTATTGGTAATAGGAGATTTGAAAAGAAAATACTAAAAAAGAAATCAACATGGCATAAAAAAAAAAGATGGATGCAAAGGGAGACAATGCAGGCTAAGATCCTCCTTGACTCTACATCCCTCTACATTTAATTTGTATTTTCAAACTCCTTTCCCTCTGAAATTCTCTTTTAGGTGGCGGCACTGGGTTAATTAAATAATTGCTGTACCAATGACAGAAACAATCGGTGAATACAGCTATTATAGATTTGACTGAACTGAACTGTACCAATGACAGAAACAATCGATGAATATAGCTATTATAGATTTACCTAAAAATGTTTAAATGATAATGGAAAAGCATTCATTACAAAAGAGGATGCTGCCTAGGAAAGACAGCAGTTAAGACAGTCTCCAACAGGTGACATTTACCTGGGGGAACTCACAGCTGTCTAGGTTCTGTCCCTCATCCTGCTGACTCCCAAAAGTCTAATCTCACTAAGGTTCTGGAAATGATCATATTTTATCAATACTGATTCACTATAAACAAAGCTCACGAGAGACTAACATATAAGCCACGAAACCTAAGGATTCATTTCCAATTTAAAGTATGTCGCCAGACACCTGGACAGTTGCTCCATCCAGCATGACCAATGCATTCACATTTCTTTGGTCAACAGATGCTTCCTGAAATCCCAGGCAGAGACACCACACAGGCAGGTTAAAGAGCAGCCAAATGAACAGCAGACTGTTGCATGAGCATGTCAGAGCAATTGCAATCCAGATGCCAGTGGCTCCAGTATTCTCTCTCCAGACAAGTGTCCTCCTCTCTCCTCCACTACCACCATCCTAGTCCAAGCAGCTATCACCCTTTCCCTGGACAAACATGAAATGCTTCTTGCCGTTTTCCCAGCTTCCGCTTCCTCCTTTCCAATCCATTGTCCACAAAGTGTCCAGAGTAAACATTTAAAGATAGACAACAGACCATGGCTCAGCCCCAGTTCAACTCCTTTAATGCTCTGCCTGAGTCTAATGGAGGCACCTGAGAGCAGACGCTCAAGCCTTGCTCTGGCCCCGCTCACTCCTCCAGCCTGCTCCGTGCACACTGCCCTGTCACCCTCACACTTCAGCCACACTCAACTCCTACTCTCTTGAATGCACAGACCCCTCAGCACCTCAGAGATTTGCACGCCTCGTTTCCTCTGCCTGGAAACTAATACACACAAGCTGCACCTTCCCCACAAAGCACACACACGCCTAGCCATCTGCAGATCCAAGCTCATGTCACACGACCCCAGACTAAGACAAATTCCCTGATTTTCCCACAGCCTCTGATCGTCTCCTTTGTGGGTCTTACCACAGTTTATAATTGCAGATTATGTGATTATTCATGTTTATTTCTCTCACTAGACTGTAAGACACTCCATAAAGCTGAATACCGTGTTCACCTTATTAAGCGTGTTCCACAATAGTGGACACTCAAAAGATATTTTATTGAATGAATGATGGCTTTGGGCCATTAGAACCTGCTGCATCCATTGTCAAAACAGAGTTAATTCTGCCAGGCAGACCATATGGTTTTACTGAATGGACTCCATTCCCCCTGGTGTGCCCTCTGACCCTGGCGGGGAGGCGGGGGTGGCGTTCAATAATTAGACGCACACTGTTGAACTCACGTCTGTAACGTTACTGTTTCTGAAGACTCCGTAGCCAAAATAAATCTTAAGTTACCAAAAGAGAAATAGCACAAAGTTCAAGATACACTTGAGTAGCAACTCTGCAGAGAGGACTTGTGGCAGTGGATTACTAAGAAACACTATAAACAAAAAGGAAAACATAAACTGTGGCCAAACGAAGCCCTTGATGAGATAACACTGGAAAACAAATACACACACATGTACGTGCACACGCACCCAAAGCAGTGGTCCTCGAAGAGGGAGGCGTGAAAGGCTTTGAGTTTGCTGTGGGATGCTGCCACGACTAGGGGGTCAACAGCAACAAGCGTGGAGCTCCCTGACGAAGGGACACCCTGCGCCCCCTCGATCCCCGGGGCCTGCCTCTGCACACAGGAGACCTGGTGTGTACTGTCGTCCTCCCATCGCCTTACAAACCAGCCACTAATTACCGTTCCCCAACTCACTGCGTGTACTTCCCTGGTGGCTCAGACGGTAAAGCGTCTGCCTACAATGCGGGAGACCTGGGTTCAGTCTCTGGGTTGGGAAGATCTCCTGGAGGAGGAAATGGCAACCCACTCCAGTATTCTTGCCTGGAAAATGCCATAGATGGAGGAGCCTGGTAGGCTACAGTCCTTGGGGTCACAAAGAGTCGCACACGACTGAGTGACTTCACTTTCTTTTCACTAACTGACTGTGTAGAATCTTTTATATGGCTCATGGCTGTGGTTTACATTTTAAAGATGTTCTCCTAACATTTTAGTCCTCTTATGTAATGAGAGAGAGAGAGACCAAAAATGACAGGAAGAAGTCCCACAATGCCCTTGACTCTACATTCACATCTAGTCATGGGGCTAGAAAGGGCCAACTTCACTCATGCATTCAGCAAACAGCACACACCTGGAATAAACCAGGCATGGTCCCAGGTGCTGAGGACACAGTGAACAAGACTAAACCCCTACTGCTTAGGAGGAGGAGACAAACAATGAATGCATTTTAAGTACACATATACTTTGGAGCCCTGAAGAAGTTAACAGCAACCCACTCGAGTATTCTTGCCTGGGAAATCCCACAGACAGAGGAGCGTGGCGGGCTACAGTCCCTGGGGTCACAAAAGAGTTGGACACAACGTAGCGACTTAGCAACATACCTTGGAGACGCTGCAGGTCTGGTTCCAGACCATCACTTCAATAAATCGAGTCACGTGCATTTTCTAGTTTCCTGGGGCATACAGAAGTTATTCTTACACTATACTATAGTCCATTAAGTATACAACAGCATAATGTCTAAAAAACACACATATTTTAATTTAAAAAGTCTTTATTGCTAAAAAATGCTAACTATCATCTGACAAAGCAGAGTTGCCACAAACCGTCAACTTGTAAAAGGACTCTATTTGCAAAGCACAATAAGGCAAAGTGCAATAAAATGAGGTATTCCAGTAGGATACATCATGTGGGGGATATTAAATTTTAAACAGGGTGGACAAGGAAAGCCTCATTGAGAAACTGACATATGAGCAGAGACCTGAAGGAAGTCCAGAGAAGAGTCATGTAGATATCTTGGGAAGGACAGTTCCAGATGGAGGGTCAGCCAGTGCAAAGGCCCTGAGACAGAAGTGTGGCCTGTCTGATCTAGAGCATGCTTGGGAGACGGTAGTAGGATGCGGGGTCAGCAAGACACATAGGGACCTTGTTAGGTACCCAAAGGTCTTGGGCTTTTATTTGGAGAGCCCTGCAATGCAAGAGAGGTGCCTGGGGCAGAGACAAATATGATCTGGCTGCTGTGTTGAGAAAGGGCTGAAGCGACAGTAAGGGAGGAAGCAGCAAAGCCAGTTATCAGACTTTTGAAACAGTCTGGGCAAGAGATTACAGGGGCCTGGACTGGAGTGCAGTGGTGATGCATAGCAGGGCTTCTAGAAAGCTGATGGATTCTTCATGGGACTTTAAGAAAATGCCCTGGGATTAAATCTAACTCCCTTAATGGTTGATTTTAGCAATCTTAATATTTTTTTTAATCTCTAGAGTGGTTTTATTTGGTTTCAATTATTACTTTTCTAAAGAAAACTTAGCAGATTTTTAGCTATCAAGAAGTAACATATGATCATCACAGACAGTGAAAAAGATCAAACAGACAAAAAAAGTCAGCACATCACATTATAAACAAATGGAACATTTGCGTGCCTGTGATACTGGTCATCTTGGTAATTAGCACTTTTCCTTTGTGCTGAAAATAAAAGGCTTCTCTAAGTGAGGAGAAAGATCATTGAATACACGTGGCCATGGGAGTTAATGACTATTTAACACAAAGATTTTCCGCCTGAAGATCTGTTGATGTACAACAGGATAAACACCAAACACAAGCATTCTTCTGGAAACCAGGCTGAGGCCAAGATAGTCCAACCCTGACCGTGGACAGCTGTGCCAGTTTGAGTTTAGCCCAAAAGGAATGCTCAAGGAAGCTACATTTTTCTGCCCAGTGTTTTTCCCTGAGAAACCCAAGATGATAACATGATGTAACAAATGGACATGATGAATCCTAAAAACAACAAAAAAAGTAAAGTGTCCTTTTTATTTTCTGGTTTGGGGTTAATGGGGTAGGGGCAGATCACAGCACATAACTGTCATCATGGAAACCATCCCACTCTAGAGCAGGGAAGCAACTCTTCACTTGCTATACAAGCCACGGGCCACGTCATCTGCGCAGTAAACAGAGTCCCTTCCTCCCCTGGACAGGGCGCTGCTGTTTAGTCAACGGTGACAAACAAAACTAAACTTTAATTCTCAGTGTTTAATACTTTTGGGGGATATGCCTTATTTGTTCAGCTTTCCTCGAAGTGGGCTAAGACAGGTAAACTGCTTATGGTGAATCAGGTACTGTCTTCACCCACTAGTACCCTTTTTCAAATTTCAGCATGCACAGGAGTTGCGGGGGGTCTGTTAGAAGGCAGATTTCAATTCAGAAGTGCTGGGCTGAGGCCTGAGACTGTGCATTTCTAGGAGGCTTTCTGGAGATGCTGACGCCGCTGGTCTGTGGACCACCACTGGAGTACACAGTGGGAGGGTATTTATTATTCTCCCTCCTGCCCCTCCCTGGTGGCTCAGACAGTGAAGAATCTGCCCACAATGCAGGAGCCATGGGTTCGATCCCTGGGTCGGGAAGATCTCCTGGAGAAGGAAATGGCAACCCACTCCAGTATTCTTGCCTGGAGAATCCCACAGACGGAGGAATCTGACGGGCTTATAGTCCGTGGGGTTGTAAAGAGTTGGAAATGACTGAGCGACTAACACACTCCTGCCTCTCTCCCTACTATGCCCTTTGTAAGTACCACTGATAAGAGACTGAAACCACTTCACTGAAGACTAATTGTTTTATTACTCATTAAGACTTTGCCTTCCATGGTATAGGACAATTAAATCTCAGCAGTAAGCAAACAGTCTCTGCTGGGGCATCCTTAGCTAGCTGACTGGATCTCAGCTGAGTGACCACACAAGGTTCTCTTTTGATTCTTCTTCTTCGGTCATCCTCTCTCTACATGGATGAGGACCACGTGGAGGCCTCTTTGTGGAGGTCCTCCACAAGACTGTGGCTGCAGGCAAGCTCCCAGCTTTAGCACTAGGTGATGGTGTGGAAAGACCAAAACTACTGGACTTTTCCATCTCATCTTTTCTTTGTAAAGAGGCTAATCCACAGACACCACGGCACTGGCTTGGAAAGCACAGAATTTTTATCAAGGGGTGAGAATGGATGATTAATGACTAGTTACAGGTACTGAGGAGAAGGCAATGGCACCCCACTCCAGTACTCTTGCCTGGAAAATCCCATGGATGGAGGAGCCTGGTGGGCTGCAGTCCATGGGGTCGCTAAGAGTCGGACACGACTGAGCGACTTCACTTTCACTTTTCACTTTCATTCACTGGAGAAGGAAATGGCAACCCACTCCAGTGTTCTTGCCTGGAGAATCCCAGGGACGGGGGAGCCTGGTGAGCTTCCGTCTGTGGGGCTGCACAGAGTCGGACACGACTGAAGCGACTTAGCAGCAGCAACAGGTACCGACATCGACACTACTGGCTTCCACTGACAAACAGGCTTTGAGAATCCCTCTTGAGGACCCACCCAAACCCTGCACTTTCAGACAGAGGGGTCTCCTATTACATACATGGCCAAAACTCTCATTTGGAACATAACTGGTATTTTCTAATTGCAGATACTTTATGTGAAAATATAACCTGAGCTTTAACATGTCTGTCTCAACCCTTAACTTCTGAACTACTTAAGTTCAATCCTAATTAACTGTATTAACATTTCACAGGTATATATTTCTTTGTGTCTGAAGTGTAAGATAAACAGTTATCTTACACTTATAATAGTTATAAGACTGTAAAGAAAGATACTCTTCCTCGAGGACAAGGATTCCCAGTAGTATATTTGAAACAAAAACCTACTTTCTATCTCTCTAAAGCCCTAAGCTGACCAAAAGGAGATGGTATACGGTGGGGAGGAAGAGCAGGGAAGACACTGGACTAACACCACGGACTGCTTCCTGCCCTCTGAGATCCTGTGAAACCTCTGGGAGGAACCCGGCAGAAAGGAGGCCAATAGACGAGAGGGTGCGGTGCCCGCAGCTCTTTGGAGGTTTGTGAGATCAAGCCAGGAGATCCCAATATATTGTTTGTAAAACTCTGAAAGGACCAACTGGAATCACTGGTTCTATTAAGGAAACAAACTACTAACCAACACCTATTAAGAAGGACAAAGGTACACAGAGCCTGCGACAAGATTTAAAGGAGCAAAACACCCCTCACACAGCAAGGCAGATGGCAGAGCAAGGGCAGGCTCATTCAAGCTGCTCCTGCAGCTTGAACCCAAAGGTAAAATCGAACAGACAGACAGACTCGGCACAAAACGAGGAAACAGTTTCTGACAAAATATACTTCTCAGACACAGAACTTTTATTTTCTCTGCCACGAAGTGAGCTCTCATCACTTCTGAGATAGCCTCATGCTGCCCCGCCCCCCGCTCCTCCCGGGGATCAAACACTGCAGCCCAAGCATGGTTTTGTACCAGACACGGGATGCTTTTTCATTTCTAGCCTGCCCTTCAGACTTGAAATCTCCGTTTCCACATAAGCTCCTCTGTGAATCTTGTGCTGTCTCTCTTCCTCCCAAAAGGTGGGAGAGCCTGCTCCTCATCAAAGTAACTTCACGCACCTCTTCCTGTCCTCACCCCGCTGTTCGTACTTCTAGACTGGGAAGCCTTTGAGGGCAGGACTATGGGCACTCATCTGTGCATCTGGAGTGCCTGCCGAGGTGACCTGGACACAGCAGGCATCAGTGGAGCGGTGAAGGAAAGAAGAGGAGAGAAAGAAACTGAAGAGAGAGAAGATGATACCTTGGTGATCACATCTTACGCACACTGCAGGAGGAATTCTGACACTGGGAGAGAATTAGTTTGAATGAACCTTTTCTACAGAGAAAGACACAAACTACTGTGCATTCATTAAGGTTTACCATTTTAGGTATTTAGGTCCTTATTGGATTTGTTACATTATTACTTCTGTTTTATGTTTTGGTTTTTTGGCTGGGAGGGCTCCTTGACCAGGGATTGAACCTGCACTCCTTGCATTGGAAGATGAAGTCTTTCTCATTGGACTGCCAGGGAAATCCCTTTAGGTGTGTTTTGACCTAATTATTGTTAGTCGCTGTTTTAGCAGCAATAGTCCCAGTATTTAACTTTTACTTTGCATCTAAGTAAATATATTTACATATGCTATTTAATAATACAAATAATTTCCCCCAAAGTTTGCATATTAAAAAAAAACACACAAAAAAACAATCTTTCATGGTTACTGGGAAGCCTGCAAAAAATGTGCCCATGTCATTTTCCTCAAGTGTGGAATAAGTGCATCACAAAAGCAAGTACAGGACCACTACTGCAAGACTCTGTAGGCCTTTATGGCAGAGCTCTGCTCACCAGAAAGAGAACTCCCTCTCCCAACTTTTCCTAATTCATGCAAGCCTTTACCATTAGTTCTCAGTAAAGAGTCTACACCCAAGTTAATCTGCTCTTTACCCTGCTACTGGCGAATTCTCAAAACAAGACAATTCTGTGCTCTGTGGTCAGCATGAAAGGACATCTCAGGGGAGTGACTGGCAGATGAATACATCTGGGAACTACAGCACCATTGCTAATGACCATAATTTCTCTTTGGGAGGAGTTCTGTAAACCACATTAGCACCTTTCCCAAAGAACAGACGGCACAGGTGAACCCACACCTGAAACCATGCATCAGCCTGACATCCCCTCCCCCCACAGACGCCTATGAACACATTCCCACCCTTGCCTCCCTCACGGCTTCCCTTACCCCCACCTTCTTCTCCCCTGTGCTGCAGCCCTGGGTGGAAACAGGACAGGTCTGGGCTCTGAGGATATCTACCCAGCCAAATGCAGCTGCTATGGGACAACTGACCAGCCTCTGACCCAGAGGCCTGGCCGCCTCGCAGTGGGTGGCGCAGTATTTGCATATGAACTGCTGTCCCCTTTCCTTTTATAGAAGGAAGTGCAGAGGACTTCTCCGTGAGATAGGAGACAGCCAGCAGGAGAGCCTGTGATACGCCCCACTGCAAAGGCAGGAAGCCTCTCTTCCTGGTTACAAGAACCAACAGTAAATTCTGGGACATTTCCAGGGCCTTGCCCCATACCCTGAAACTCAAGATCCATGCAGGGAGCCCTAAGGTCCATCATCTTACACTGCATGCTCACTGCCTGGGCTTGGGAGAAATCTGTACAAGTGCAGTATCAAAGGGCAGATAAAGAGCCAAACGTTAGAGAACAAGCAAGCAGGGAGGGGGGAGTGGAAGTTCCCTGGAGTCAGAGAAAGGAGAGAGGAAGAAAAGCAATTTTTGAAAATAAAAAGATTTCTTTCTCTAGAATTGAGAATGAAAAGCAATGACTAGAAATCACTGGTGAGCAGAGGGAGAAGGGTGACACCATGGTCCCCAGCCAGACCAGAGTTCACATAAGCCTGGGTGTGTGCTTGCTTCCATCCCCGCCTACCCACGGTTCCCGGGGCAAACAAATTCTTGGCTGAGCAGGTATGTGTGGGAGGCCTGATTTATTTTCCAACCAGCAGAACTTTGCCCAGAACTACTTAATCAGAAGTTTTCAAGGTCATACATTCAAATATGACGTTACTGCCTCACAAAACAGCTCCAGGGTCTGTGGGGTAGGAGGGTGGGGAGTGTGAGGAGGGGAAAGAAGGAAGTGACCATCCTCGCTTGAACTATCTTCTGACCACTCTTCCTGTATGTCCCCTACACTTTCTCAGAAAATCAACACATTGCAAAAACACAGAGCTAAAAGAAATAATAGCTAACTTTAACAGATGGCAGGCACAATTCTAAATGCTCTGTATATATTAACTTCTCTGACCCTCAACAGTTCTTTGAGGGGGGCACTATTACCATTACCCTACCTGTTTATAGATGCATCGAGAGGGTAAGTGACCTGCCCAATGACCAACAGCAGGGTGCCCTGTGCACCTCCCCTAGGCGATACTACCTCTCTAGCCCCTCGAAAAGGTAAAATTACAAGAGCTCTTTTCCATTGTGGGATATCTAGCTAATTTTTCCTCTGCAGTAGGGTTTCTTAAAGCTACTTTCCTGGGAGGAATATTATCAGAGCCAGTCCCCACCTTTAACCCTGCCGCTCAAAAAGCCATATAAGCTGGAAAAATCCCAAGGCTCAAACCACAATTCCCCTCATGGGCTGCCTGATTAGAAGCAGTTGGAAGTAAAGCTTTGATCCCTGTTAAAATGTAAAAGTTCTGGGAGGTGTACTCTTTATGCTGTTATCAGTTTGTAGTGAAAGTTGTGGTGTTATCTTTTCAATGGTAAGTTTAATGATAAGAACTTCAGGTGGTTTCCAGGCATCTCGTTCACCTGTCCTGTGTGGACTTCTTCTCTGCGGGGTACCTAGGACTCTCTGGGACTTCGCACATAAACAGGTGCTTAATATACCAGTATGGGTGAACAAGTGAATGGCTGAATGGCCATAACTCTTGCAGAGGTCAGGCTCAGCACACATTTATGAAGCAGGTAGGTCTTCAAGTGGCCGCCAAGTTGGGCAAAAGTATCCCTGGAAAGGGGTGGGTATGTGTGGGTGTGTGGGGGTGTGTGTGTGTGGGCACGCACACACTAGGTTGCTAAGTCGTGTCCCAATCTGTGACCCCATAGACCGCAGCCTGCCAGGCTCCTTTGTCCGTGGGGATTCTCCAGGCAAGAATACTGGAGTGGGTGGCCATTTCCCCCTCTAGGGATCAAACCTGCATCTCTTGTATCTCCTGCATTGATAGGCGGATTCTTTACCACTGAGCCACCTAGGAAGCCTGAAAAGATCCACAGAACAAGAAAATCCCTGTCTCACGGTAATGACTTTGAAAGAAATTCCAGGCATATTTAAGTATGAAAAGGATCCTAACTCTGAATTTATTAAGAATGGATTCTACTTTTAAATGTATATAGAGTTAATTTGTTAATGAAGAAGGTAATCTAAGAGGGCAGTGATATCAACATGACTTTCCTTCTCCCTAATGTTCTCATACCCAAGTCCTGTATGTCCTCCACAGTTATTTTCTCTCCCAGGGACCCTTCCCTGGTTTCCTGGGACCCTTCCCTGCAAAGAAGAGAACTGGTTCCCCACTTTGTACTCAAAGTTACTTTGCTCTTTGTGCACATAAACACATTTTATGAATGGTATTTTTTTTTTTCTCATCGGCATTACCTGGCTGTCTCCAACTATCTCTGTATTCCAGAGAACAAAACATTTTTCCTAACATAAATCAGCTCCCAGTCAATACAGACTAATGTTTTTGAAAAGACTCCTATGAAAGTGCTCCAAGGATACATCACCATCTGTTTCTAATGTTCAAATATAATTTGGATAGTTTAGAAGCTATAATTTAAAAAAAAGACACCGCAATCACTGCACATTCACAGGGTCATGTGCCAAAGACCCTGTGTGAACATCCAGGCGGTCCCTGCAGCAGGCTCCCCTGGCACCACCACGCGCACACGTGGACGTCCTGTAAGTGCG
>NW_011495080.1:6544144-6550386 GCF_000754665.1 Bison bison bison | reverse complement strand
GTGCGACACCGGAAAGGGAAGTTGTAGCTCCGCTCTGATCGTGTGAAAAATAACATGTGCACAGTCTGCTCTCAAGAGGTTGCTCAAGCAAGTACATGAACAGAGACCGCACCCCAGCGTCGGCTGCCATTAACTGCGGGTGAGGCACAGGGGGCATCTGTACGGCCTTGCTTTCATCACAGTAGAAAGTCCTCTGTGATAATACCCTGCTTGAGAGAGGGTAAATATTTATTCTAAGAATTAGATGCTTCCTGTATGACTTTAGATTTATGATAAGGCATGTGAGCAATTGTTTCCATAAGTTTAGTTTCAGGGTTTTGAAACAAATATTCCCTACCTTAGACTGACTGAACCAAAAAACATCCTGGGATCCCAAGGCAAGTTATTTAAAAACAAAACCAAAGCAAAAAACCCTTGTTACAATTTGGAAGTAATCATCTATATGAACAGATTTTTAAAAAATATTATGCATTTAAAGCAAAGTATACAACTTTATTTAACACAGCTGATAATGTGAATATAGCCATTATAGTTATCATCAACCTGATTTAAAGTTTTTCATTATATCTTAAGGATGTCATTGTTCTTAGTGACTCTTCAATAAACATTATAAATGTAAACTCAAAAAAAAGTTAAAGTACAAGTAAATGTCACTCTGTTTTATATGATAGTTCCATATCATTTGATGAAAGGATTCTCTGCCTCCACAAAAGTTTAAAAACTTCTGTTAGTTTTTCTCAAATCCCAGTCTATAGAGCGGCTGCAGTAGACCTGGATGAGCTTTTTTAACACACAGTTTTTCCTGGGCTCTTTCCTCGGCAATGCCCTTCCAGTAGGTATGGAGTGAGGGTGAGAATATGCCAAGGGGTAGGGAGGGGCAGGGGAGGGAGAGAAGACGAAAAGGACAGTGACAGTGGCCCAGGCATGTCTGTGTCCGACTCTGCCACCCCGTGGATGTAGCCCACCAGGCTCCTGTGTCCACGGAATTCTCCAGGCCAGAATACCGGAGTGGGTTGCCATTCCTTTCTCCAGGGGATCTTCTCAGCCCAGGGATTGAACCCAGGTCTCCCGCATCACAGGTGGATTCTTTACCACCTAAACCACCAGGGAAGGAAACCACTGATCTAATCAACACGCAACTGTCTTCACAGGATTTTTGGTCAAACGCTTTGGTAAAATCAAGGCAAAATATGTCAACAACATACCCTTAACATGTGAACTCTTAAAAGTTTTTATTATTTGTCCTTCATGAACTCGCACTGGACCTACTAAAATCATTTACTTTCTATAAAGTTCACAAATATCTATTTGACTGTATGATTTGTTGGTGATCAATAGCCAGAGCATTTGTTTGGCTTCCAGAACATCTTGCTTTATTTAAAATTTGGACAAAGGTTGTTTTGCTCCTGTCTTCAACCCCCTTTTAAATTCTGTATGATTTTTCAACATTTAGTCAACACTGGGGTCTTTTGAGATACTTGCCAGCTCCATGCAGCACCATTAATTTGTAACAGTCATCACTGGGCTATCTCCCCCAACACTGAACTACACTTCTCAGGACACTGCTGCAGTTCTGTACTCTTTACAATTTCTAAACCATTGTTCTTGCTGGAAAAGACTGGAAGTCAAACAGCAGCTGAGTAGGATCACAGATTTCTTACACAGGAGGATATTTTGGAATGCAACTACTCTAATGATTTTTTTTAAGATAAGGGAAAGGCATGTAAGAAACATACTCAACATACTCAGTGAAATAGTCACTGGCCAAGTGAGAACTCAGCACACACCTTCCACAGTTTAGTAATCAAAGACCTAGCTTCACACTCAGATTATTTCACTCACTAGCTGCAGGCGTCTTAGTCAAACCCCATAAGCCACAAATTACTCAGATGTGAAAATGGTAATACATCTTTCAGGGTTGTTAGGTTAATTAAAGCAAAGATACTTAATGGTCTCCTAGAAAAGGATCTGACCCCAAGTAAGTACACGATAAACATTAGCAGTAGTTGTAAACAGACTTTGGGGTTGGGGGGCTAGAGTTTGAGAAAAGAGAGTTCTCCAGCTATGGGGTAGACTACCCTGGAATCTTTGTGCTTTTAAAGTGGAGACACAAGGAAGTAAGTGCAAGATGATTCCCCAGTGCTGTAGGTGGGCTTCGGAAAGGGAGTTACTCAACTGTTGGGGATGACTTCTCTAAAAGCGGGAGGGGAAAGGGTCCCACGAAAGGCAGTGCCCTGACCCATTCACATGCCCACAACCTTCACACCGGTATCTCTGGGGAATTCTAGCACCCTGGTTTCCTATTTAGACAGTAAAAGACATGGAGAGCATCTGAAGGTGGGAGAAAGAAAGGAGACTGGCCAGAAGAGACAGCCCCTTCCCGGCCACAGGTCAGTGGCACCTCAATACTAGTAAGATGTATCAGCCACCTGCCAATTCCAAAGAAGTGCCTGTTTTCAACCGCAATTTCTGCTACACATATTTCTATATAGAGATTTCTCATCTACTGTATAGCTCTAGAATAGGTGGGTTTAGCATCCTCTTCTGTACCCTCACAGCCAGTTCAGTGCCCCTTCCAGCTCCTGCTGGTTCTCCCTGGAGTGGCAGAGCTAAGCAGGGGGTGAGGAAAGGAGAGGGGTGAAGCACGCACCTTAGCTGTGCTCAGATCACTCTTAACACCTGCCTGAGGAGGCTTTGCACAGCGGCCCTTGCTGAAGACTCTGATAATCGTTTAAAAGTTTGTGGGTACTGGCAGCTTGCCACCTTGTGAAGATTTTCAAAGTATGAGTGGAGAGTATGAAATGATTCCATAACTTACTGACTCACTAGTCTGAGAGGTCTACTTCTGTGCCAGCTGGGATCACTAATGCTAACTTGAGTGTAGACTGCAGATGAAGGTCCACACTTGAATTCAGATGATACGAAGCCCAACAAGCACACCACCACTTGATCTGGGGATGGCGTAGGGCAGGGGTCGGGGACGGAGGGCTCTAGCATGACTTGCGTCTTTTATTCCCTACTTGATAACATCTAGAAAACTCTGTTTCCAAAAAGGACTAGGGAGCTTTTTCTGCATTATCTTGGATTATTTCATCATTAATCTTCTTGCTGACACATCTTTAGGGACAGTTACCAAGTTAATTTCTCCTTCTCCACTTCCATGGGAAATATACCCAATATGGTGCTACAGACTACTGAAGTTCAAGTACTAGTGAAGTTGCTGCCAAGCTATTTAATCATTTCCAACATTGCTGGTGGCAGCTACCACATTTGAACCAAAAGGAATAGGCCAACTGAGAACACACACAGCCGTTTGGCAAGTTTCTGAGAAAACTACTTACGGGGACATCCATCTCCAATCTCAGTCTCTGACCAGGAAGTTCCACTGCACAACAACAGTTTTTGAAAAGACACACCTTTAAAAATATTTGCCTCTCTAGCCTTCAGCTCCACCCATTCAAGCCCTATCCATTCTTTTACGTTCCATATAATTGCCACCTTTTGCATTGAAACTCTTCATAAACCAAGTCCATTCTGCTCTGGAATAAAGAAGTGATCTCCCATGGCACTCTGTCTCTGCTGTCCCAAGAGCACCATCATTTTCTACCTTGTATGGCTTTATTTCTCCCTTAAGCAACATGGACACAGGATCTGTGAGGTCCTGACTTTTTTCTAGAGCCCAGCATCTTGCACACATACCACGCGTCTGTGCGTGCACATGTACATGTCCTGGGAGGACACACAGACGCGCACCAAGATTTCCTGAGCAGCTACTACATCCCAGGCACTATGCCTACCCACACTGTTGACTTTTATCTTGACAGCATCTCTATTAAGAAGTCATTCTCAATGCCAGTTTACAGATGAGAAATTCAGAGAGGTTAAAATCACAGAGCTGAGTTCCAAATCCAGGTCTGACTATTTCTAAGAGCCCATACATGCATAAAGTTAATATCCAACAAACATTCAATAAATCACTTAATGAAAAGCATTTCTATGGAGGGTATCGTGCTGAGAACTACTAGAAATCAAGATGCTTTAGGTTCAACAACTGTTAAGTAATGATTCTATAAAACAGGAAGTGAAAAAGCCAAGAGAAGGGTTTACATAAATGCTAATAGGCATGTTCAGAGAAGTATAAGATCACTGCTTTTGAAGGTGGGGCAGTGAGTGGAGAGGGGTAGGAGTAGAATTAAGATAATTACGAAGAATATGGCAGAGCTGAAACTTGGATTTAGACAAGCAGAGATGAGAGGTAATAATATATCGAAGATTAAAATGAGTTCACCCTAATATTCTTCTTAAAGCAGGAAAGTGAGCTAGCAAATCATATGCATTCAATAAGACTGAATCCTTGACAGCAAAGACAATGCCACATACCTGTTTTTCTTCTAATGTAATATTCATTCTGGGAACATCTAATACATATTTAGTGATGAAGAAAGGATAGGGAAAGGGATAAGGGGTGTGGGGCTTGTAGTATTCCTCAGAATATTTAATTAACTCAGACACACTGTCTGACCTGCTGTCTGGTTTTGTAATACATATTAATTAATCCTATTTCAATCATTAACAATCTTTCACTAAGTTGTATGTGTTCTCTGCTGCTGCTGCTAAGTCGCTTCAGTCGTGTCCGACTCTGTGTGACCCCATGGACTGCAGACTACCAGGCTTCTCTGTCCATGGGATTCTCCAGGCAAGAACACTGGAGTGGGTTGCCATTTCCTTCTCCAATGCATGAAAGTGGAAAGTAAAAGTGAAGTCGCTCAGTCCTGTCCGACTCTTCACGACCCCATGGACTGCAGCCTACCAGGCTCCTCCATCCATGGGATTTTCCAGGCGACAGTACTGGAGTGGGGTGCCATTGCCTTCTCCAATCATAAATCTTTAAATGAGAGTACTTCATATTCACAATGACTAGCCCAAATCATGGTTATCGGTTTTACTTCCAAAACCAAGCACAAATGTATTTTAATCAATTTATCTGTACATTTTTCTTTGGAAAACAGCCTAGTATTTTAAAAAAGGAGAAAAGAGGAGCCATCTTCATGCAAAGCAATACGATAGAAATATAAAAGCAAATTTAATTGTTACAGTAAAATGTAACATCTGCTTCTAAAGGAAAATGAATGTTCCTCTAACAAATATGTTAGCAGAGAAAAATCAACCAGTTGTATTATGCCTTGAGCAATGAAAAACTGTTTCCTCATTTCCTTCTTGTCCTTCTGAAAAGACAATATGTCACAGTCAGACTTTTTTAAATAACAGCATCCATTCTTGTGACAAATGTTTGCCAAGGGGGGCAGGGATGGTGCAGGGAGGAAGGAAAGGAATAAAAAGGCAAAGAAAACAGAAGAGATAGGAAACAGTTTAGACGCCACCTGCTGACAAAAGAGAGAAAAAAAAGGGAAAGAAATTTGAGAGCACCACTTCCTGACTAGTGTGTCTGAAATAAATGTCAAATTAGTTTTCCATTCATCCTCATGACATAAGAAATTTTACTGTGAAAATATGTGGAATTATTTTTTTTCTTTCATAAACTTCATGGCCTGAAAAATACTGTTATTACTAAATCAAATCATAAAGACCACCATTCCTCAACTGCAGACAGTATTAATTGCATCCAAAATTATTTTAGACATCACAGGAGTATTACAGTGAATGAACTAGAAACATCTCAGTGATATAGTCCAGCTTTTCCAGGCAGTCAGCTAAGGGATGATTTCTTTGGTTAGAAGCAGTCATCTAAATTAAAAGCACACCTGGAACAGCAGAAAACTGAAGGATGATCACTCTCTATAAGCAGGACATTGAACCTTTCTCACCACTGATTATAAGCTAGCCAAGCAATGTATCACTCACTCACCCTATGCTACAAAAAGGTATAACAAATAATAAGTAATTTATTCATGGCTGTGAATAAAATTAAACCAGAAGCCTCAGATCTGAGGAGAAAGGGAAAGAGAGGTTTACTTGCATGTACATCTTCAGAAACTGCAACCGACTGCCTTTCTCTTTTTTTTCCCAGTTAACCTGGGCAACCGCACACACAGCTCGAGCTGTTTCTGTTTCAAATATACCCATACTCTCAGTTAAGAGATTTCAGCGGATAGGAAGTGTTTTTCAATATCTCAATTTTTTGGTATGTGGCATTTTTTTAGCATTTAAGTAGTACTGCTATTTACATACGGCTTACCCAGTGGCACAGTGGTAAAGAATTCGCCTGCAGTGCGGCAGACCCA
>NW_011495080.1:6509532-6544044 GCF_000754665.1 Bison bison bison | reverse complement strand
TGATTCCAGGATTGGGAAGATGCCCTGGAGGAGGGCATGGCAACCTGCTCCAGTATTCTTGTCTGGACAATCCCATGGACAGAGGAGCCTGGCAGGCTGAAGCCCATTCCCCCAGGTGGTACTAGTGGTGAAGAGCTGCCTGCCAATACAGGAGACCTGAGACGTGGGTTCAATCCCTGGGTCAGGAAGATCCCCTGGAGGAGGGCATGGCAACCCGCTCCAGCATTCTTGTGTGGACAATCCCATGGACAGAGGAGCCTGGTGGGCTACAGTCCATAGGACTTCGAAGAGTCAGACACAACTGAAATGACTCCGCATGCACGCACTATTTGCATATGGAGCACCTGAAGGCCAGCTACATACAAAGGACCAGGGTCCCCAGTGGACATGACTGCGGTTTTAGAGCTGGAACATGTAAGTTCTCATTTCACAATACTTGGGGTCCGTTAGTTCACCACACTGATAACTTTAGGTATTCAACCTTCAAAAATACATTGTTTTCATTGATTTATCTATATACTATTTGACTGTTTTGCATCAAACAGAATTTAAGAGATATTTTGTTACCAAATCATGGTATTTTTTGACTGTGGTCTTAAACTCTGTGTGGGCACAGACTACAAAAACTCAAGGCAAGTGGACACAGAGCTGTATTCTAGGGAAGATAATGTCTTTCAACCTCATCTTATGGTAACTATGCTACTCCATGAAGCAGTTACTTCAGTTTCTAACTGAATTCAGTGTCCTCTAAGTTAAGCAGGTGTCAGCTTGAGGGTTTAGGATCACATACATTTTTCCTACTGAAAGTAATCACTGACAACTGTTAAGAATTTACCTCACTAAGAGTTTTCAGAACAAATGATCAATATAACATTGAGGCCAACAGAAAATACTGCAGAGAGAAAAAAAGAAATGGGGTTGGCCCTAATATATTTAAACAGAAGAAAAATGCACTAAGGTTGGTGATCTACGCAACTAAGGTTTAATAATGGTGCCTTAAAGCAGCCGAGTTCTCTGAAGTGCTCTAATAGGGGATACTGAAAAGGGTTAAGGACACGGTACTTGTGACATAATCTGATAGAAGAGATCCTTCCCTAGTGAAGGACACATGGCATGGTGCAGGAGTACTGAGCAAGCAGTCAGAAAATCCTGGATGCCCAGTCCCATCTCCAGCCACCTGGATTTCCATCCTTGCCTCTCTGCTATCTTGTCATCAAAGAGAAATTAGTTCTTCCAAACCCATCTCCCAGTTTCTATCAGCCCTATTAGCTAATAGAACAAACACACACTCAAAACCCTAAGCCCATATCTATTACTGAGGACAGGATTCTAGATAGATCACCTCTAAAGATGACTGCTGCTGCTGCAGCTACTACTAAGTCACTTCAGTCGTGTCCAACTCTGTGCAACCCCATAGACGGCAGCCCATCAGGCTCCCCCATTCCTGGGATTCTCCAGGCAAGAACACTGGAGCGGGTTGCCATTTCCTTCTCCAATGCATGAAAGTGAAAAGTGAAAGTGAAGTCGCTCAGTCGTGCCAGACTCCTAGCGACCCCATGGACTGCAGCCTACCAGGCTCCTCCATCCATGGGATTTTCCAGGCAAGAGTACTGGAGTGGGGTGCCACAAGAAAAAAATGGACTCAGCTCAAAGCACCTCATTTATTTTTAATACTTATTTCTACATCCGCAAAGGTTAAACAGTGCTGTCTTCTTGCAGTTGTCTGTTTATACACGTTCCAAAGTTTCTCTAGAAGGAGGGCATGGCAACCCACTCCAGTATTCTTGCCTGGAAAATCCCAGGGACAGAGGAGCCTGGCAGGCTACAGTCCATGGGGATGCAAAGAGTCAGACATGACTGAGGCGCCTTGGCATGCATGCACCCCCACATACAGCTTTGGTCTATGTCTCTGGTCCAGAACGGCTTCCTGCATTGGAATCAACTCAATTCCTGTTGGTCTCTGTACCTCCACTTCTATACCGTTGTCCTTCATACTTAACACTCAGCCTGGCTTTTACCATATGACTTCGCCTCCCTTTTCAATCACTGATCATGAGACAGTACTCTAGCCATGCTGCCTCCATCCAATCCACCTCAGGACCCCTTCGACACAGCCTGTGTATGGTGTGAGGAAGGGACTCCCACAGTCACCCCTATTTCACATTTTCAAAGGCCACCACTTGCTGCTTCAAAAGTCAGCAAATACTTAGTAGGTCTCTACTCTGTGCAATGCACAGAAATCCAGTGTGTATTTGCAGAGTTTGAGTATCATTTGATTTCCCTACATAGACTCAGTGAATGCTGTACACGACGCATGTGTGTGTGCTCAGTTGTGTCTGACTCTTTGACCCCACGGAAGGTAGCCCATCAGGCTCTCTGACCATGGGGATTCTCCAGGCAAGAATACTGGAGTGGGTTGCCATTTCCAACTCCAGGGGATCTACACCAAGAGGCTGATAGATTACAATGAACAAGCTGTCATCCTGACCTGAAGTCGGTGACATTTTAGGAGAAGGGGAAGAAGGGAGCAAGGTATATGTACAGTAAGAAGACAACCTTCCTGTCCCTACCTCCCACTCTATTCAAGGATATGCTGGATTGAGGGAGATGAAGAACAGATTTTCTGTGTGGCAGTGATCCTAAATTTTGTTCTATTAAGTGTCACCCTGTTCCCCTCCCCAAACTGAAGGGCCACTGTGGACGGTCAGCATTACCTGTTATTCCATGACCCTGGCAAATCATTTAATTTCTAAAAACATCTAGGATCTTCAGTTGCTGGATCTCTGTCACCTTATCTGTAAATGAAACCCATGTGCCAGGCTTATTCTGAAGATTAAATGAGCATGTATGGAATAAGCGTGAGCAGTGGGGCTTTGTGCCTTCCTCTGAAACCCAGGAACACAGGCCCACGTCACCGTCAGGTAGAAACCTATGAAGTACAAGGAAGAACTTCATAATAATGAGAGAAAGTCAAAGACAAAGGAGTAGTTAGGTACCAAAGCACAGGCAGGGGGTTGTAATGCCTACTCAATCAAACTGACCTTTCATAAACTTTCTCCTCTCCATAAGTTAGTTATGTTACTTCAAACAGGAGAAAATACTGTGCTTAATTATCTTTCTCTTTCTACCCGGTATTTCATGATTCAAAGGACTAAGACTGAAGTGCCAAATAAGCAGCCACACGGCTCCGTCTGCATCAGGCACCACAAGCACCCACCCACAGACCCTGAGCTCATCTCCGGGCTCCCTGCTGCACTGGCCCGTCGGCCCACTGCTGCAAGTCTGTGCTGGAGGGCTGTGCCACGAGCATGCAGAGGGGGCCCACAGGGCATGTGGACTTCCAGAAATGAGTGCCAACACCCTCCTTCTGCCTTCAGTCAGGGGATGACCAGAGCTGACACTTGAATGATCCAGCTTCTTACACCCTCCGGTGGGATCCACCAAGGCAGGTTCCTCACACGGCCTCCCAGAGCACCAGCAAAGCAGGGCTCCAGCTGCCCACAGTGGTGACTTGCTTGGTAACCCACTAGTGGAGATTCTGCTGTTTCTTTCACCTTCCAAATAAACTACGGACACAGACGCCCATGTCTCTCTGAGGAGAAGTCAATCTAAGAAAATACCTCATACCACAAGGACCTGAAGATACATGAAGTGAAGTCGCTCAGTTGTGTCTGACTCTTTTCGACCCCATGGACTGTAGCCTACCAGGCTCCTCTGTCCATGGAATTTTCCAGGCAATAGTACTGGAGTGGATTGCCATTTCCTTCTCCAGGTGATCTTCCCGACCCAGGGATCGAACCAGGGTCTCCTGCATTGCATTAAGAGACTTTCAGGGAACTCTCTTAAATCTTCTGGAAACAAATAAACTTTAGAGTCTCAGGTTTTTCACAGAATTAGCAATACACAATCTAGAGATATTTACAGAATATTAAGATAAAATTCCAGTAGTGTTTGTGATGACCAGAGTCCACTAGACTTATAAGAGTAATTCAGAAGAATGCTATCATGAGTTTTTTCACTTTGCATGGTGAGTGAGTTCATTCTAACTCAAAAAGATAAAATCTCTTTGATATAATGAAAAGCAATTCTAAAACACATTTTTTTTTAACATGGAGAAGTTCCATTCCAGAAATAATTATTGAAGGCCTACTAGCTTCCAGACATGAAGACGACCTAGCCCCTGTCCTCAGAGAAGTTAGTACCTAGAAAAATGAGAGACAGACATGTAAGTCAATAATTACACTAGGGTCAAAAAGTGTGATA
Source organism: Bison bison bison (assembly GCF_000754665.1). NCBI lineage: Eukaryota > Metazoa > Chordata > Mammalia > Artiodactyla > Bovidae > Bison > Bison bison. The sequence goes on along the minus strand of NW_011495080.1, from coordinate 6,539,781 downwards.
ATTAAACTGTGAACAAAGACACTGGAGGAAGGTCTGTCTGAATGGAAAAGAGCTAAATAAAGTTCACAAGCAGCTATAGTTCAAGGTTTTCAAAGATGTCTGGGATTCCAGGGGTGGGACAGAGAGAACACACCAGGTAGAGAGGCCAGCCTGGGAGAAAGCAGAAAGAAACAAAAGCAGGTCTGTGTGTTCATCAAGTCTGGGCGCCAGGTCAACAGAAGTAAAATGGAATACTCACATGCAAGAGAGTAACTTTTGTCTTCAAACTGTAAAATCGTCACAGGAATCACTTGACAAAAATATCTGACAAGTTTTCTACTTCAAAAAAGCCTCTAACATGCCAGGCCCTCATGTATTATCCCTGACGCATAAATAAGAGAAAAATTGTCTGACTCAAAATACAGTTACTGCCTACATACAATGAGATTCCAACCATATGACATGTAACTACGGATACAGCTGAAAGGTCAGTGGTCTTGAGAGTGGCAGGGGCAGAAGGCTGAAGAAGCAGAGCACAGGGAATTTTCGCGGTGGTTAAAATACTCCATGGGATACTATAATGAGGGATACACGTCATTAAACATTGGGCCAAACCCACAGAATGCACAACTCCAAGACTTCAGGTGATTAAGATCTGTCGTTGCAGTTTCATCAATCATAATAAATGCACTGCTCTGGTGGGGGGTAATGATAATGAGGGGCGCTGCGTCTGGGGAGAAGAGAAGCATGGGGTATATGCTATCTCTCTACCTAAAGCTACTCTGAAATAAATTCACATATACATAAATAATTATAAGCATTCATGATCGATACCCCAGGCCTTGTTAAAAGCCATCAGAGCTATAGCAATGGGAAGAAAACGAATACTTTCAGAAATAAGACTTATTCTGTTATTTATCTTCTACGTGTTTGGTTAAGTTAAACTTATTCTCAGAGTTGACAGATATTGATTGGTACTATCTCTTTTCACGGAGGTAAATCTTCTTTTCAGTTTTTCACAGGAGATGACAACAGGGACTAAAGACTACAAAGTGTGTCCCAGTGTCTGGTATTATAGGAATTTTCCAGACAGTTCACAGAAACACAGCAGCGCCACAGTCTTATGGCTTGCTTCTTCTCTTGGGCTGTCAGGAGGAAATCTTAATATTCCTTACATTTTGAGGTTAGATTTATAGCTTTCATTCTGAATGTAGCACCTTCAAAAGGGGACACGCAAACAGAAAGCTTTGGTTTTAACAGATAAAGAGTGTTGTTTCATTATAAAACTATAGACATTATTTCGTAAAACATAAGAAAAATACTCGAGATGAAATCCACATACATTTATGACAGGTGACATTCTAACACAATAAATAATACCAAAAAAGCAATCTATGAGCAAGGCTCTATCAACTTCACCATGAAAGAAAGAAAATGTAAATCAAAGCAATCTGGACCCTAATGATTCCATTCTGAAGGAGATCAGCCCTGGGTGTTCTCTGGAAGGAATGATGCTAAAGCTGAAACTCCAGTACTTTGGCCACCTCATGTGAAGAGTTGACTCACTGGAAAACACTCTGAGGCTGGGAGGGATTGGGGCAGGAGGTAAAGAGGACGACAGAGGATGAGATGGCTGGATGGCATCACCGACTCGATGGATGTGAGTTTGAGTGAACTCCAGGAGCTGGTGATGGGACAGGGAGGCCTCGTGTGCTGTGATTCATGCGGTCACAAAGAGTCGGACACGACTGAGCGACTGAACTGAACTGAACTGAATGATGTCAATATCCTAGGCCCTGTTTAAAAACGTTTCCAAAGTGTTTTGCAAAGTTATTTGCAAAGTCATTCTTTGCAAATCCTTACCTCCATGGAAAACAGAGGAGTATTACCTCTGGCAGCTGATGAGCACTCCCTGATGGCCTCACAGCAGCTGCCACCCTGTAAAATATGACCATAGCTGCAAACCTGTCTGTCGAGCTGTTCATCTGTTTGTTGCTTAGGAGCCACGGGGAAGGAACTCAAAAAGAGAGCTTGTTTTAAGTCATCCTCAGCCACACAAATAGGGTGATCTTTCAGGACACTCCTGATCTAGGCGCCTGCTTTCCTCTGCAGGACTCCTTTTACTGAACTCCATCTTTGGCCCTGTGGGCACACCCTCTTTGGCTCACTTTACCTCTTCCAAGCCTTGACGGGAAAGAAAACATCCACTTTTTTTGTCTTATCCCATCCCAATAGGGATATTGTTAAAAAAAAAAAAAAAAAGTCTTGAAAGTAAGGAACTACATAACTCCAGTGATTTCCACCAGGAATTGACTAATGGTACATTAAGAGATCTTGGCTCCAGCACCCTCACTTATTTATTAGCTGTTTGGCCTTTGGCAAGTGACCTAATCTTTCTAAATCCTACTTTCTTCAACTAGAAAATGAAGAGGCCAAATTAGATGACCTCAAAGCGCCTTTCAAACGCTCAGGATTTGCTTCTGTGAAATACACAAGCAGAGAGGCACTGAACTTTAAAGAATATGGCCTGGAAAATAAGAGCAAACAGGACCCCAAGAGAAGTCCCATGTTATTAAGATTCAAATCTTGTATCTCCTCAGGAACTCAACCCACTCAAATATCAATCTCCAAAACAATTATTAACTGATGATTAAAACAGTCATGAAGTAGTTCCATAGGACATTAAATTTAAAAAGATACAAATTTCACTTTCAAGTAAGTTTCAGAGACTGTTCAGTAAAGTTAAATTCTCAACATCTTAGACTTTTATAATGCTAAGTGTGCACTGTGAATTTTCAGGAAAGTTGTTAGAACATACCATTTCTCCAAAATTGTTTGCCATAGGACCCTTTTTCACACAGCAAACCCTAAAGATCCAAGTGTTCCCAGAAATACACTCAGAGATGGCTGTTGTGAACCAATTAAATGTTCGCTCTGCAATGACTGAGTGAACTTGAAGTGGCACCCAGAGGACCTACAGGAGCCTGGGCAGCTGGTCAAGAGCCTGGTCTCTACTGCAGCTTCTGCTGCCAAATGGCTGTTTGCTCTGGACTGGTTCACCAGCCTCCTCAGATCTGCTGGGCCCTACCTGTCCTCTGGGCAGCAGCTGCTGGCCTGCCCACTCCACCCCAGCCCGGAGCAGCTCAGCTCACAGCCCTCCCAGGTCTCTGTTCTGTGTCTACACTACAGTAATACTGGCTGCACAAGCTGGCCCCCGTGACCATCTGGAAAACCTATTACCTTCATTCCACTGTCATCTTAATTTCTGCATGCTGCTGCTGCCGCCGCCAAGTCACTTCAATCGTGTCCGACTCTGTGTGACCCCATAGATGGCAGCCCACCAGGCTCCCCCATCCCTGAGATTCTCCAGGCAAGAACACTGGAGTGGGTTGCCATTTCCTTCTCCAATGCATGAAAGTGAAAAGTGAAAGTCAAGTCGCTCAGTCGTGTCCGACTCTTAGCGACTCCATGGACTGCAGCCTACCAGGCTCCTCCGTCCATGGGATTTTCCAGCCCAGAGTACTGTAGTGGGCTGCCATTGCCTTCTCCAATTTTTGCATGATCACACAACAAATACGGGCAATGGTCTAGAGTTCTTGCAGAGTAAGAAGAATTCTAAAAAACCCCCAATTTTCTTCCACAGAGACATAACTAAAGAAAATGAACTACAAGATCTCTTTATGAACAATTTTCTTTTTCTATGAAACATCCCCATTAGCAAATTACAATTAAGCAAATACTGGCAGAGAAACAACATAGGTTTCTTTGAAATTAAAAAAAAAAAGAACTTTTCTGATAAGTATTATTGACTGAAAAAGTGTTAACATGTTTGTCACATTCAAAAAGCCACAAATGAATTTCTCTGAAAAACCCAACGTCCTTTTAAAAAATCCACAAAATTGGGGCTCTGCCAAAGAGTCAATGTTACAAAACCATGTGCCACATGCCCTTCTTCATGCTTCTATGAATTACTAAAGCAAGGATTAAGCTTCTGGTGATTTAGTATCAGAAAGATCAGACATGGATTCAAAGGCTGGCTCTAGCTGGGTATATTTGGGCAAGTTATTTAATTTTTATTTAACCTCAAACTCCTAATTCCTTAAATGAGAACAAGAATTACCTAGTTCACAGGATAATTGGGAGTTTTAAATAAAATAAAACTGAATCTACCTAACATGACAGGGACCTATGTTAGTTAGAGTTAGTTTGGCTGAGAGAGACAGGAAGCCCAATGTACCAGCAGTTTAAACAAGAGAAGTTTCCTTCTTCCTCAGGAAAAAGCCCAGGGAGGCGAGTGTGGCACTCCGCTGTCATGTCTTTTGATCACCTATGGCTCAACTTCCCGGTCCAGGACGGCGGCATCTACATCCTAGACAGCCGATTGGGAATGACAAATGACAGGGCGTAAGGGACACATACTGGCCCTCAAGGGAGGTCCTGCAAAGGATCACGTGGTAACACACTTCCCGTTAACCAGAATTCAGTCTCACGGCCACAGAGCTGCCACAGTTCCATCCAGCCTGTTCCCGTGGGGACAGCCAACACCAGTTACTTAAGTCGGCATCCATTCTGAATGTCTGGATTCTGAGGCCATACTGATTGCTAACCATTTTGAAAATTACCCTTGCCTTTGGGAAGCTGTGCCTTAAAACTCCACAACAAACAAGATTTCCTTTGTAACATATGCAGTTCAGGACATAATTTTCCCCTCACTGGTTATTTCCTCCTTAGTTTCCTTTTCTGAAAAAGAAACTAAGCTTTAATAGAAAAAGGTCAGCGTTACTGAATTACAGGGTTCTCTTTTCAAAAACTAACACTCCATTTTCGATGCCATGGTCTCCTGAAGGCTGAAATACAGAGACTCTGATGGTGGAAGTAAGCACCTTGTCCCACTGCCCCACTTCTAGGCTGCTGGGCCCTGTCGCCTCTTGGTCACTGGTAGGAGCTGTAAGTGAAGAATAGGGAGGAGAAGCAGCCATGTAGACTGCTATGTCTCTACTTGGTGCACACGTGACACATATGGGCAGCACGTGCTGAATAAACTGGAGCGTGTCACCCTTCCAATTAAACCCAGTTAACACCAGTATCCATCTTCCTGAAAAACTGGAGCTGGAGTGCAGGGACCCAGCCTAGGTTTTTCTGGGTTAATAATCTCCTAGAGTTTAAATCCTAAGCTGTATTCCACAATTGTCAAGAAAGCTTGCATTAAAAAAAAAAAATCAATATTAGGAATATTTTTCCTTTTAAAATATATTAAATTAAATATAATTTTAAAAAATTGTTAAATAGCTTTAACTGCTGCAAAATAAGCAGTCTGTACCAACCCTGGGTCCTGGCATGCTGTGAAAGCTCTGGCCAGCCCTCTGCTATTGCTCAACTGTTTGTATCTTATGCGACCCTCATCTCCTTAAACAACCTTTCCTACATTCTGCACATTTTAAGGGTGGCTTTTATTTTTTCCTTAATTGCTGTATTGGTTTTTTCCTAACAAGCACATAGGGACATGACGAGAAGAGCATCAGTGAAACGCCATTCTGCTCTCTGCTTCCCTACACTGCTTCCCTTCCCAGAGAGAACTGTTCTTACTGTTTGCTGTGAAGTTGTCCAGGCTACGTAGTTTCTAACATAAAAGTCAACATGAACACATTCCGTTTTGCACCAAAAAAATGCATTTCCAGTATTCTATTCTTTTCTCACTCTAAAGAGCTTCGACATATTTTCGTCTGCAGTCACTGTAACTAATTTACTTTCTAAATTGAACAGTAACATTCCTTGTACATAGAGGTGCTATTTAACAGCGTGTGTACATCACCAATTATCACAAAGTAGTATTCTAACCTTGAAAAGCTCTTGGTACCAATATTCTTCCCCACAATTAACTTCCTATGGGACACTGCTGCTGCTGCTGCTAAGTCGCTTCAGTCGTGTCCAACTACTCAACAAATACTTGAAGGAATATGTGTCTTCAGAGGGAAGAATTACAATCTTGAGTGGGAAGGGCAAGCTCTCCATACAGCCCCATAAATTCTGGCACATCCTCCTGGGCAGGGTCCCCCATTAATCACCTGTGTAAACATCACTACATTTAATGAGAAAGCTATTTGAAGGAAGCTTCCAGTGTGACACTGTCCACATGGACCATTGGCAAAATGGCGACATTCTGTAGCCACGCTGCCCAACACTCATACACGCCAGCCACATGTGGCTAATGGTTACTTGAAATACGCCCAGTACAACTGAGGAACTGAATTTGTAGTTTAACTTAATTTAAATAACCACATGTGCCTAGTGGCTACCCTTCTGGACAGATCTGTTCTACTGAATAGTGGATAAACAGAAAAAGATTACAATCCCTGTTATAAAAGAGGGACACTTGAGAAACGTGTATGTAAGTATGTATGGCAAGCATGGTGGATTAAGCTCAAATTACATCTCCTGAATCTTCTTTCTTGACATATCCAAGGCTGAGTGGACTATTTCTAAAAATAACGTCTCTAGCTAAAGTTGGAGCAAGCCTTAAAGATATGCTGCAACTACCTTTAAAATTTCAAACTGAAAGTTTTACTGTACTGAAACTCTATGTTTGATGATGCACTCTGTTTTATAATTTTCCTGGCATGATATTACGTGTGCATCACACTAAATTAACAGTTTCTCTGTTCGGTGGAAAAAACAAGTTGCAGAAGCATATGTATAATACTATGCCAGCCACACACATAAATGTATGCATATATACACATGTTTGTGTGTGAATAGAACTTATCTAAAATGGTTCTGCTGAAAAGCACATTCTGTGGTGATGAAAATGCTCTCTGCCTACTCTGTCCAACAGGGTTATTCAGCTACTGAGTGCTTGGAGGATGGCCAGTATGTGATGGAGGAACGTGACCTTTACTTGTATTTAATTAATTAAAATAGCCACAAGTGGCAAATGGCCAGTCCGTTGGATGGTATAATTTAGAAGAATAAACCTCAAACTGCTAAAAGGCAATTTCAGAGTGTTGTGTTGGTCACTCAGTCATGTCTGACTCTTTGTGACCCTATGGTAAGACCCTTCAAGAGGTCTTATCATTAAAGGGAAGATAAATCTTTACTTAAACTTTACAAACCACTGTAGTGTCTGGGTTTAATTATCTAGTTTCATACAACTGGCACCTATAGCTAGCTCATCAAATGAATAAATATGAAGGGGCGGGGTCTTACTAGCTCAGGCCTCCATAACAAATTCCACAGACTGGGTGCATTAAACCATAGAAAACTTCTTCTTAGTACTGGAGGTTGTAAGTCCAAGATGAGGGTGCCAGATGATCAGGTTCTGATGAGAGCTCTCTTCCTGGCTTGGAGACAGCCCCCCTTTTCACTGTGTCCTCTCACGGGGGTGCAGATGGGGAAATAAAGCTCTGAGCTGCCTCTTCTTACAAGGACACTGATCCCTCATGGGGACACCATTCTCGTGTCTTCTAAACTGATTATCTCCCAAAGGCTCCACCTCTAAATGCCGTAACACTGGGGGTTAAGGCTTCAATGAACAAACTCGCAGGTGGGGACACAAACATGCTGTCTGTAAGGACAAAATAAAGAATTAAAATTCCTTCTACTCTGTGTATTTTTCTCTACTGCCTTCACATAGCTCACTGAGTGCCCTAGAAATCTTACCATTAGGCTTCCAACATCTGGTTGTTGGAACATCTGGGACAATGGCATTTTCTAATGACAGGAGTGTGGCCAAGTCTTGAGACCTTATGATCTTATACATTCTAGTTTGAAAGAACACATTAATGATTCAGTGTGCATGTGTGCTCAGTCACTCAATTGTGTCCAACTCTTTGGGGCCCCGTGGACGCTATTCTGCCAGGCTCCTCTGTCCATGGAATTTTCCAAGCAAGAAACACTGGAGTGGGTTGCCATTTCGTACTCCAGGCGATCTTCTCAACCCAGGGATCGAACAAACATCTCCGGAGTCTCCTACATTGGCAGGTGAATTCTTCACCACTGAGCCACCTGGGAAGGCCCAGTGTTCTCATACCTCTACGTAATTTCTTGATGCCCTCAGCAACCAAATGGTGGTGCCAGATGCACACCAGGCAAAGCTGGAAAGGTCACTTCACATGCTACCTTTAACTGTGCCTGTTTGTAGTCCTGTGGGAATGAGCAGAGCTGCCTTAAAGTGGGTTTAACCTCTGGGTCACCTCAACACACTTGTTCTTCCAAGATCATCTGCTGGGAAGCCAAAGACACCTTTTTCCAGGAAAGAGGACAGAGTCAAGCTAAGCTTCCCACAGGCCCAGCAGCTTCTCTTCCCTTGGTTTTTGAGGAAACTTCTGCAGCTTCCCAAGGTCTCCAGGTATGGGGACAGCTAGTATTCTTAAACAATGCCTGTAAAACAGTGGCACCCCTAACCTAGGCTCCTTGGTCAGAAGCAGCCTGTGCATTCAACCATTATCAAAGCTGCTTTTTTGTGCCCCATAAAAAGATGAAGATGTGAAAATGCTGGCCCGGGCTAGGACAAGGGGGAAATAAGGCATGACTACTTGATGGTTACAGAGATTTCTTTAGAGGTGATGAAAATGTTTGGAACTTGGCAGAGGCGGTGGTTGTACAATATCAGTGTACTAAATGCCCCTGTTGACTTTGAAATGGCTAACTTTATTTCACCTGGAAAAAATCCACAAAAACCCAAAATCTATTTTAAAAAACATAGGAAGTGGGCACCATCCCATCACACAGACCTACCCTGAGGGCCCTGGGAGGGCACACTGGTCCTGCACACCTCACTGTGGGATGATGGGCACTGGCAGACCCGTCCTTCCCATTCTTCTCAACCAAGACTTTCGAGCTCCCTTCCCCTTAGCCATTTTCAGTTACACTGCAGAATCTACCTTAAACTCTGGGAGGGCCCATGAGGCAATCCACCCCACCAAAGAATCTAAATGGATCCTCTTGAATACCCTGTATTCTAACTCAGCCACTGATCTGTTTGTTGCTCTCAAGTTAGTCTCTGTTAGTAGTTTTTCATCTTGTTCTGCTATTTCCTACCCGTATTCCCTAAGGACCTCCCACTCAGTATTCTGCCAAGCTACCACTGAGGGAAAACACCACCTTTCTGCTCTGTAACGCTGAGAAAATTCTTCAGGAAACTTTGAATGCACCCTTGACTGCTCTGGCTTCAACCGAACACAGTGGTTGACTCTATCTGAACAATCAGTGCAATCATGATGATTGTGGTCAATTAAAATGTCAAATCAGTTGTTTGAGTAAACTGACAAATGGTTGGACTAAACTGTTTTTTCCTTGGTACTACAACAATACACAATAACTCGGTGAAAACAGTTAAGAGGGAAAGACAGGGAAGTAAAGAAAAATGATTTTCTTTAGCCTCCTCCCTGTCTTTTGTTGGGCTTCCCTCGTAGCTCAGTTGGTAAAGAATCCACCTGCAACATGGGAAACCTGGGTTGGGAAGATCCCCTGGGGAAGGGAAAGGCTACCCACCCCAGTATCCTGGCCTGGAGAATTCCACGGACTGTACAGTCCATGGGGTCGCAAAGAGTCGGACACGACTAAGCGACTTTCACTTGTCTTTTGTCACGTCTACAGCAGTTGTCCTGATCATGCTCTAGAACCATGTTTCCAAACTTGACTATGAAATCCTTTTTGATACCAACATCTTTCCCTACCAACTGAGACAAGAGTGGGTAGAGCACAAACTTTAAAAGAATGACATAGGCCGATGACATGATATAAACTAGCCAGAATCAACTAGGTCCAAAATGGTGGATGAGTCTACTTCCGATAGACCTTAAGCCTCAGCATACACTCATTGTAACACATCAGCGAGCTAAATGATGTACTCACAGGCACCGTGACAGTTCCAAGGCCAACTATAAAGATCAAAAAGTGGGCGGTGGGCCAAATCCTAGAAATCCCTACCTCTTCCCCAAAATAGCTGGAATACTCCTCCCACTCATTAGCTTATGACATTACCCATCCCTCTAACAACTGTTGACCCCATACCCTCGGGCCTCCTGCGTTCAAAGGTGGCCCACGCTCTGCCTGTGGAGTATGTTTCTCCCTGAATAAAGCGTCTTTCACTTTACTATGGCTCACTCTTGAATTCTTTCCTGTGCAAAGCCAAGAACTCACCCTTAGCAGCTGTCCCAGAGGTCTGGAAGTGACCTGAGATGTGACCATCCTCTCATGCCCCATCTCTCTCTCCTGCAACACAACCCTTACTTTCTCCATCTCAGTGAATGGCACCTTCCTTTACCTAGTTGTTCAGTCTAAAAACCTCAGAGTTATCTTTGGCTCTTCTTTCATTCATACCTCCCAAATGATTTATCAGGAAAATGCACCAGCTCTATTTTCAGTGTCCCTAATCCAAGTATCTTCCCCAATCCAGACTGAGCTACCAACCCGCCTCAGGCACACCACCTCTCACCTAAACCACACCAGCTTCTGCTTTTGACCCCCAGTCCCAGGGCATCCAAAGTGACCTTTTAAAATAACAAGTCCTAACACATCTTTCCCCTATTCAGAAAGGCGCCTCATGCCTTACACGGACTGGACCTCGGTCTCTCTCCAACTTCATTTCCAAATGCTCTTTCCTCTGTTGCCTGTTCTGTGGACAAAGCTGTTCCTCTGACAAGCCAAGCAGTCTCATCCCAGAGCCTCCGAACTGTCAGTTCCCTGTGCCTGGAGTGCTCTTCCTCCACCGAGTGCTGGGGACCGAATGTTTGCATCCCCCAGAATTCACGGGTTGAAGCTGAACCCCATTGTGATGGTATTTGGAGGTGGTGGCCCTGGGAGTTGATTAGGTCATGAGGGTGGACCCCCATGATGGCGATTAGTGTATTTGTAAGAAGAGACTCAAGAGAAATGATCTTTCTCTCCACTCTGTGAGGATATAGGAAGAAGGCAACTGTCTGAAATCAGGAAGAGTCCTCGACAAGCACCTGCCCATGCTGCCCCTGATCTCAAGACTTCCAGACTCCAGAAGTGTATGAGAAATAAAAGTCGTTAGACTGGACATCTATGTTACATTTGTTAGAGCAGCCCAAGCTAACAAAGACACACAGGTCCTTGGTTAACTGTCACCTCTGCCGTGCAGCCTGGGACATAAGGAACGTCGCAGCACGCCCTGCCCTTCCACTTCTCCCACCTCCTTCCTCAGCCTTACTCTCACTGCAGCCTTTGTCACCACGTGGCATCGCAGCACGTGTTCACAGTTTCCTGGGCGCCTCCCACACCAGAACGAAGCTCCAGTGGACAGAAGTTTCGTTTCGTGCTCTAACGTGGCCCCAGCACTCAGAGAGCCTGGCTGGTGATGATGCTCAAGAAACAGCTACTGAACAAATTAACAGCGAGTTCTTATAGAAGAGTCTCTCAGAATAATCGTAAATTGCTTCTCTAGAGTAAAACAATAAAAACAACGAGTTGGGAGAGAGGGTAGTAACTGTGACAGTCAGGACCTGGGAGCTCTCTAAAAGGCAGTGAAGCTGGGGCACATCAGTGTTGCCAGGTCCAGCCCAGGATGCAGTCAGCTCAGGTTCCTCCAGAGGAGGCAGAGGACTTCGTTTCCAGCTAATCACAGCAGCTAAAATTGGGCTAAACCATCATCCTCAGTGATCTGGAAGTGGTTCCGACATACCCTCTGTGAAGCCACTTAAAATATCAGACCTGTGGTGAAGCATGTCAAGGCCTAAGTTTGAAGTTGGCCTTTAGAAGGTAAAGTAAAGTAAAATCACTCAGTCGTGCCCGACTCTTTGCGACCCCATGGACTGTAGCCTACCAGGCTCCTCCGTCCGTGGAATTTTCCAGGCAAGAGTACTGCAGTGGGTTGCCATTTCCTTCTCCAGAGGATCTTCCCAACCCAGTGATCGAACCCAGGTCTCCTGCATTGCAGGCAGACGCTTTACAGTCTGAGCCACAGAGGGGCAAATAAAATACCTTGGTGAGAATATGTTACACACAAGAATCACAGTGATACCAAACGCACCATAAGCTGAATAAAGGTGGTATAATTTTCAGGCAGAGAAAGGACACTGCCATCCAGCAATCATCCTGAATAAAATACCACCATATATGGAAGAATAAAAACACCACCACACATGACTTTCAGCTACTTAGTTCTCCAATTCCTCACTATAAATGTAAAGTCAACACTCAGCATGTAAACAGTCTATTACTCTATCATGAATTCTATGGTGTACAGCAGCCTTTGAGAAAGGCAACATGGGAGAGGAGAAAAACTGCGTCAACAGTAGTTTAGAGCATGAGACTTGCAGCCCAAACTCAGATGGTCTTCCCACCAAGTGACCTGCCATTTGAGGGATCTTGAGCAAATGACCACTTTCGGAGCCTCTGCTGTAAAATGTGGATCGTCTCAGCAACCTTACAGGATTCTTTAGAGACCGTATGAAATTGTGTCGATGTAATGCTCAGCACAGACTTTAATAATGTACTGGAATCCCACATTTAGGTGGTTCCATATGACCACCACAAGGGCAGCGCTATGTCATACTCAAAATCTCTGCATCCCTGAATACATGGCTCTGGAATGAAATAATTAATAAATCAATGAATAGTGTCTACTGAATGTTCCTATTTTTATGTAAAAGGCAACCAAAGAGATGAGAAGAGAAGAGGGGAAAATGGTGAGAGGCGTAAGGAGCCGCGGAGAGGCAGCATGTACAAGGAGCAGCAGGAGAGTGGGCAGCCGCCCTCCAAGAGCAGATCAGAGTTAGCACATGAAGGCGTAGACGAGAACAGCAGCTGAGGTTTACTTAGCAGAAGTGGGGGCCAGAACTCTCACCTCGCTGCACCCTGATAATCTGCAAAGGTGAGCCACACTGAAGACAATTTTATTAGAACACTGTAGTAATAAAATCGAACTCTGGGAAATCCCTGTCCATTTCTAATCTGAATGATGCCCATCAAAATTTCCACCGCAACCATGTAGAATAAGCCCTAGGGCGCTATCTCTGCAGAGTACAGAACCACCTAGCAGCTGAGGGAGGTGGCTGCTGTGTGTGGCCTGGCATGGCATCTGGCTAAGGTCCTGGAGGGAAGTTCAAAGTGCACACACGCACACAGCACGAGCGCGCCAGGAACCTGCCACCCTCCAGTACATTCCGGCTCTCCCGCCACAGAAGGCAAAGGACAGACGCACAGGAACGTTTTACTGTACTCAGAAAAACAGACACGTGTACTTTGCCTTATGACAGCAGTTCAGTGTGACAGAAATGAAACCTACAAAGACAATTAAGACAGTATGAAAGTGGATGAAAACCTAAGAAGTCATCAGGTCAGGGATGCCAAGGGCCAGAGAAGGCTGGGTGGGGGGTGGAACAAGAGCCCCCACCGCAGGAGCACATCAGCAGATGAGAGTAAAAGAGGAGGAAAAGCATTGTGAGTTTGATGTTAGCTTAGTAACAGGCACCATGAAGAATCAGAAGGACAGTTAACCAGAATCAAAGGGTCCAAGTGCTGTGCAGTACTTACTGGGCAACCAACCCCTCCATTTACGCAAACAGGTACCAATCCACCTCGTCGTATGATTCACACCAACACTGCTCAGCGGTGCAGGTGTAAGCAAAAGGACAAACAGGTCAGGAGAGTGACTTAAAACCTGGACCACGGATTACACATGGATAAGAGGGAACAAAGACAGGAAGAACAGGCTGAGTCTCAGTGAGAACAAATGTGAGGAGGAGGGTGTAACTGGATGGACCAGAGGGCGTGGTAAAGGAAGGAATTTCAGACTTACTGATCTGAGCCACGAGTGGACAAGGGTTAGGAAGTGGGGAGCCGAGGGGAGCTGGGGAGATCACTGGTGATGACAAGCAGTCACGAAAGGAAGTGGATGATCCCATGAAGTTGGGCCAGGATGGAGGACGATGAGGCAGTCCTCAGTGACGACTGGGAATAATGAGGACGTCAGCAGGTAAGAGCCACCTGCTGGGGTACAGGATGTGCAAGGATGGTTACACACAGGGCTGAGTCTCCACAGAGTAGGGGGTGGACGGGAAGGTGGAAAAGCAAAGATCCAGCACAGCCTGGCCTGGCACAGGCCACCGGCCCAGCTTCTGAACAGCTTTTCATCTCTTTAATGATGAAACTAATCTACCTACATCAGGTAGTTCTCCCCATTTTTAATCTGAAAGACGTAATCCAATCTTTCCCTTGCATGTATATAAAATAAACACTAGTAGCAGACTAGTAGAAAAACTCAGGTTTTCCAAGATAAAATCTTCAGTGACTGGGCATTCATTGTAGAATCTTTAGAAGTTCACACATTTATCCTACATGTCTATAGAGTGAAACTAGATTAACATTTCTATTACATTTTCTCAAAAACCTTGTTTATTTTTACCATCAGATCAGATCAGATCAGTCGCTCAGTCGTGTCTGACTCTTTGCGACCCCATGAATCGAAGCACGCCAGGCCTCCCTGTCCATCACCAACTCCCGGAGTTCACCCAGACTCACGTCCATCAAGTCAGTGATGCCATCCAGCCATCTCATCCTCTGTCGTCCCCTTCTCCTCCTGCCCCCAATCCCTCCCAGCATCAGAGTCTTTTCCAATGAGTCAACTCTTCGCATGATCAACTGGGAACAAAGATCTGCCTCAAAATTGGTGATCTTTTTCCTTATCATTTAGATTGAAGATACAGGAATCTGGTAAATTTCTACTATCCCCTCATCTTCCAGTATTTGTCACTGACTCCACCTATGAACTCATTTACGATGCAGTCTTGATGTTAATGAAGAAGTATTTCCTGGAGAAATGTTGACTCTCCCAGCCCTCTGAACAGGACTTGTTCAGGGATCCTCTCCTCTGGGAAGACGGCATGACAGTACACCTCCATTCCCCAGCCCCTCAGGTGGATGTCCCCTTGTTCTGCCAGAGCATTCCATAGGCAGCTCTCTTTCTGTATCTTACTGCATTTGACTGTCAACCAAAACAAGCTTTATGACCTTGGACAAGTGCTAAACCTCTCTCTGCCCTAATTTATCCATGTATAAAAGAGAGAAAATAGTCATGTGGTCGCTGGGCCGGGAAAATGGCGGTTCCATGAGACAGCAGGGCTTCGGGTGAAGGAGGGAGCACAGAGGAAGCATTTATGACCTTCTAATTCCCTGGTGGGTCAGACGGTAAAAGCATCTGCCTGCTATGCAGGAGACCCGGGTTTGATCCCTGGGTCAGGAAGATCCCCTGGAGAAAGAAATGACAATCCGCTCCAGTACTCTTGCCTAGAAAATTCCATGGATGGAGGAGCCTGGTGGGCTACAGTCCCTGGGGTCGCAAAGAGTCGGACACGACTGAGTGACTTCACTCACGGTGAGGTGAACAAATAGAGAAGAGATTCAGTGCTAATGTCCAAAAACCAGACTGAGAGACTAACTTGTCCTGGTTCTTCCTACTTCAATTTGAACCCATTTGAGGTTCTTCAGATAGATCCCAAAGTGACAGATGAGGAAATAAAAAAGAGGTTTCGGCAACTATCCATACTGGTGTATCCTGACAAAACTCAAGATGCTGCCGACAGAGCACAAAAGGCTTCTGAAGCCGTGGACAAAGCTTACAAGCTGCTACCGGGTCAGGAACAAAAGCAGAGGCCCTGGATGCAATTCAGGCAGGAAAAGAATACGTGGAACACACCGTGAAAGAGCGAAAAAAGCAATTAAACAAGGAAGGCAGGCCTACAAATGTGGAGGAGGATGACCCTGAGCTGTTCAAACAAGCAACATACAAACAGACCATGAAACTCTTTGCTGAGCTGTAAATTAAAAGACAGAGAGAGCCATGAAAGGAAGCGACAAGGGGAGGAAGAGACTGAAGTTCAAGCAAAAACCAAAGGAGAAAGGGAGTAGCAGAAAATTTTTTAGCAAAGTCGAGATGGCCGCATGGACAGCTGGTGAAACTTCCAAGCAAACACAAAAGGAAAGAAAGAGAAAAAAACCGGACCTTCCTGAGACCACCAAAAGTACAAATGGAGCAGCGTGAGTGACCGCCAAGGGTCACGGCCACAGAACCTTCCCCAACTGTCTCCCTCCTGCTTTGAAGGACTCATTCTTTCCTCCCATTTTCACCCCAACATAGAGTAGTACTGCTTTTTAGTCCATTTTGTTCTCAATACAGTTTAATACCGATCAGAGTAATTCTTTTGTATGTTGAAATGAGGGGCTCGGTTTAAAAAGAAACCTCCCCCCAACGCTTACCCCCCTGACCAACTGGGACCGGAAGGTGCTGCCTTCTCTTCCCACAGCCTGTAACTAAATGTTCTGTACGTCACTGAAGTGTGATGGTTAGAAACGCCACATGCAGTCTCTGGAAATCATCCAATTAAACACACTGCCGACACTGGTGTTGCCGTGACTTCAGTGACGAGCCTGGCCCACCTTAGAAAGCCCCCTCGCTTCAGCTGCTTACTTCTGGCTGTGGCGTCCTTCGAAGCCCCAGATCAGACGGGAAGGCAGCGGACACCCAGAGCAGTCCCTGGACGCCCTGACGTCCTTGGAGTTTGGCATGTGCTTTCCCATCTGACTGGCCAACCCGCATGGCATGAGGCTCCAAGCCACCCAACCTGTTCACTTTCCAAAGAGCTAGCCGTTCTCCATCCCATCCCGTGTGTCCTTGCCTGGCTGCATTTGTTAGTGGTACTATTCTGTATGTGTAATAAATTTTTATACCCTAAAAAAAAGAATAGAGAAAATAACAGTACAAACATCACAGGGCTTTTGTATTAATTCATGAGATAAAAGTGAATGCCTAGAAAGCACTTGGAACAGTTTCCAGCACACAGTAAATGCAACAGAAGTGTTTGCCCTTCTTATAACAATACTTATTTGCATGTCTTTCCTTCTGTCCCACGTTAGCACCTTTAAAATAAGAGATTAGGTCTTAATCTTTGTATCTCCAGAGCCTAGTACTGTGACTGGCAAACAGGAGACGTGAGATGAATTAACGCCATGAATCAACTGGTAAACCAATTTTTATTTCACAAAAAAAGTAGAAATATAGATATTAAAAATGAGCCAAAGCATTACCCTATTTACAACCCACCTTGTTTAAAAATAACCTAAGGAAGTTCATGAACTACAGCCTGCCATTTCAAATAGGTAATGAAATATGAAATGAAGGAAGTTAAAATTAAGACTAGAATTGCATCGTCAGTACCACTAAAAGGTCAGTAACCAAAAGGACTTTTTAAGCGTTATGTGGCTTAGATACATTGTGACTGAGAATTAGTACATCCTCACTCACTTTTGTTTTAGGGGAAAAAAAGAGTCCAGAGGCTTGACTTTCCACCAGGATTTGTTACCATTTCTTCCACAGATCTACGTACCCAGGGAGGAGACAAAAAACCATAGTGACAGAGTTCACCTACTTCATCTGCACACTCCTGCAGTAGGAGAGAAGCGAAGTTGTTGGGACAGAAGGGAATCAACCGAGGCATCCAAAAGAAAATGCAAATGACTGTGGCTATAAGTTCAAGACACTCATTAAGCCCTTAGGCCCTCTGAGTTGGGAGGTGGCTTCTCCCAGTCTCCAGTTACAAACAGCCAGTATTTAGGTCTCATCCTGGGTTTACCATTTCTACAGAACCCCTGATGGGGGATCACAGCGTAACCCTATTTAAAATTAGCACCAGTAGTACTTTAATATTCTGGTCCTTCTCGGATTATCTCTGACACTACTGAAAATGAAACTAGTCACACAACTAGGAGGACCTTCCTCTTTCACGTGTGCACGGACAGAAGCCACCTTATTCATTAAGATGGAACTTAGTGCAAGTCCATGTTAAACAAAGTCTGGGAGTGTTAAGTGTTTCACAGAGGAAGAGAAATGTTTACCATATCCTCACGGACAATCCAAGTAGAAACCTACATAAAAAGGATGAGGGTGAAGAGCTAGAGGAAAGTCTTTAGTAAACCAAGGTTGTGTCTACTTGCTGGAAGAGTTCCTCACTCCCTTCCACATTTTCCCTCGAGCCACAGAGCAGGACATCGCAGCAGAGATATAAACTCAAGTGTGAGCACTGAGAGAAGAAACAAATGGTTAACGGGCCTCCCTGGGCCACGTGCTGGAAACTACTGATAATAACAAACTCAGATACAGGAACATGAGAAGACAGCTGCTTTTCCAAACAACTTCACAGCTAAATGAAATCATTTCAAGCAGTAAATTCTATTCTCCTTTCCCGTACAAGCCAGCATTAATATATATAAAACACTCCCATCAGAGAAAGAGCGTTAAGCAGATAACGCATAAAACATACAATGTATTTTAACAGTGTGTTTTTCTATAATTAAGTATTAAGCTTTTTCATTTACTCATTTTAAATGAAAAGATGAAAACTGAGGTTTCAATCTGACAGGGATTGCATCTGAGGATTAAAATGTCCATGGACATACCTCTTAACTCCTCATCTTTTAATTGCTGCATAAATGGTTGCCTAGGAAACTTCCCAACTGGATGAAGAAGCACAAGCAAGCTCTCATTTCCAAGTTCGCAGGTATGACTCACTACCTTTTCTCCCACAAAGTAGGTCCTCCTGAATTCTTAGAGGCAGATATTTTTGCAACCTGGATGACAATTAAAAAAAGAAGAAGAATTATTTCGAATATATGTTTTTAACAGGGATAAAAGTTAAGGGCGAGTCCCTATTCCCATTAAGTTTAGAAGAGAAATGTGTATTCTTAAAATAGGCCTGCACAATCCGTATCAGGTAGTTATGGACGGTTATTTTTCTGGCAGTATGTTGACAAGACAGTAATTAAACATTATAATAAGAGAGAACAGAGAAAACATTGGAACAATACAACCACAGAGACATTTGTCAAAGAAGAATCCAGTCAGAGGGGTGTGACCCCCAAAGACCACTGAGACCTGCCCCAAGTTCAGGTTCCCTGACAGTTCTTGCAACCTAGCTACATCTGTGCCCAGAATGACACCATGACGTCGTTAAACAGAGACAAGGAAACACAGTGCAGACCGTTACATGCCAAGAGGCAGGAACCCGGGGCAAGGGCATCTCTGAAGGCCCTATTTTAACAAACAGCAGATGTACTGAAGAAGGCTGAAGTAGTAGGTGCAGCCTGCAGATTTCGGAGAAAGGACAGAATCTTACGTAATTACAGTGAATTAGGGCAGAAATGCAGAGAAGAGCCTCAGGGCCAAGACGGGTGCAGGTGATTCCCTGGTTCTGTCACTACTTCTGGTGTCTCAGACAGAGATGGACCAGGCCTGCGGAAGGGGAGGGAGGGAAGACTGGGCCCACTGCCCATGGGAAGGGTCTCCGCTCTCTTCCCTGAGCTCTTCCTCTAAAATCTTTCCATCATCAACTTAACAACATCATCATCTCTCTTATTGTGGTAAGAACAATGATCATTCAATTAAAAACCTAAAACTGACTCTTCTGGAGGAAAAGCTATTACTAATTCCTAACTCCACCTTCCCCTCCACCTTGAACCTATTAAAGAAAAACTTCCCCAAACCTGGTCTGGAACAGAACCAAGTTGCCTACTGTGAAATTCACAACATCCTAGTGGAAAGACATCAACAACATTCCAGATAAAATGTTTTCTTTCCTATGCAATTTTTCTAGTGAACCTGAAGAAAATTAAGGTCTATTCTGGGGAACCCACTACCACTCACCCAGTTGGTTGTCAACTATCAGTTAAAGAATCTAGTCTAAGGATTTGCAACCAGACATGCTTTTCAGTGATGATTTAATCATTCTTCCTACTAAGAGTGATTCTGAATACACCTGCCAGGGGCCTCTTTCCTCGCACTGCAAAACTGTTAGTAAAACGCTGGGATGTGCTCATAACCCAACTGTCTGAGGAGCTGTCTTTAACAAACACTAACCTCAAGCAGCTCCTAACACCCTGCAGTGCTAAGCATGCTCCTCAGTCTCTAGACTCTGAAGGCCTCTGAATAGGCAGCAACGTCCCCCAGGAGCACCTCAAGGGCCTGACATGGCCCCTGGCTCTCACTCCCCTTCTGTGACGACAACCCCATCATCTCCCCCACCTCCCAGCCTCCCAAACCTAGGTCATCTGTCAGTTATTCCAGAATGTTCTGCCATGAGTGTCTGGACTGCCAGCCCAGTTACTGGGCGCTTCTGTAATCAAGAGCTGTTAGCACACTGCTTTCTATTTATCTCCCCAGACTGTAGCCTTACTGAAGACGGTGCTGGGCTTTTTTATTTCTGTATCCCCCACCTTATCAGGGGCTTCCTGGGTGGTGCTGGAGGTAAAGAACCCGCCTGCCAATGCAGAAGACATAAGAGACGCAGGTTCGATCCCTGGGTCAGAAAGATCCTGTGGAGGAGGGCATGGCAACCCACTCCAGTATTCTTGTCTGGAGAATCCCATGGACAGAGGTGCCTGGTGGGATATAGTCCATAGGGTTGCAAAGAGTCAGACATGACTTAAGCGACTTAGCATGCACACCTAATCTGAGCCTGGCTCAAAATGGGCAAGTAATGTTTGTTGAATGAATGAATGTAGGAAAGAGAATGAAGATGGAAAAAAAATTTACTGCAAGAGGTATTCCCTGTGCAGCTTCAAAACCAACCCTAAGATGCAGTCTGGTTCTGGACTGAGGGGGACTGGGCTCCACCAGGCAGCCCATGAAGCCCTTTCAAGCCTGCTCAGAGCAGGCACACAAGGACCCTACGGACCATCTCAAGTCCTCTGGAGAGCACAGCCAGCCCAGCAGGAGGTGGATCAAATGCACCCCTCCCCGAAGTTTTGCCACCAGAGGAAAAATAAGGGATTTTTATAGGAGAAGCAACATAAAAAGGAGGAAAATAAAAGATGGAAAGCAATGTCCAAAGACCCTCACAGATGGGACTCTGCTAGGTACAGGAACAAAAAAGTTTAGTTTTTCATGAAAATATGTTAATTAAGTTTTTGAGCTATAAAGGCCTGCAGAAGCACCAGGAAAACTCAGGAGAGACTTTTTTTTAAACTGCTGGTTGGCTTTTGGATGGGGCGGGAAGGACCTGCAAATACCTTACAGGGAAGACAGCCTCTGTTCCCTGCCACCTCCCCCAATATATGTCTAGAGCTCTTTTCCCAGGAACGAACCCCACTGAGGCCTGGGCATGGATGGTGTGGAGGACAAAGCAGACAACACTCAGGCACACCGCCTCCTGGGTACCTGCCAGGAGATTTCCGTTCATGGAAGACAACTTCCATCCAGTACTCAAATCTGCAAGTGTGCGTGAGAGCGGTGGAGTGGATGGCCGCCTCCTGTTTACTGCTGGTGTTTCACAGGTTCCTGGCAGGACAGGGTCAGGGAGTCAAAGGGGATGTAAACACCATTTCGTCCTTGCAGAAGCCATGGCATTGCCCCCTGGGCTTAAGAAAGCACAGCATGGAGCAGGTGGTCCACTCGACGTCCTCTGACTGCCCTTTTCAGAGTATACCAATTCCTTATGGTGTGTCAAGGCTCTTCAGCTTGGCACAGTTTTCCCCCAAATGGCTCAATAGTTATTACCTTTCTGAAGATCATTTCCAGTCCTTAGACTCTGACCTGATGATAACTGCAGGAGACATACCTGCCAGAACTGAGCAGTAAAAGGATGCCCAACCCTGCATACCAAGGACAGGAGAGCCTGCAGCTAATTGGAGCGGGCCCATGGGTGCAGCAGAAGGTAGCTAGGGGTGGGGGGCGCGCACTCCTGTCTCCAAAAGTTCTGTATGGTTTTCGTTACTTACTGTAGAAAAAAGAGCTGGCATAAATCCAAAGATCTTACACTTAATAGGCCTTTGACTGACCTGGGAACAAACTAATTTTTTCTATTCCATTTTATAAAGCTCAGCCTTTCTCACTCTTGCACATCTCTACTTAGAAAAAGGGATGAGTAATAGTAAAACACTGTGGCGGTACGCTGAACAGCGCTCACACAACGGAGAGAGAACGTATGTCGTACAGCCCTCCGTTCCACACACATTCGACAGCTTCAAAAGAGACTTATTATAGAACCTGTGGGAATCCCCCCACAGGAATTGAAGATTCTTTTGACTGACTGAAAGTAGAATTGAGGGGCCAGGGAAAGGATTTCCCCTGCAGTTGATTAAAAACATTATTCTGTTTTTGAGCTGTCGTACCGAGTGATCACGAAGTGTGCAAAATTCTTCTTAAAATGTACTTTTTGAACTTTCCCCTCTAGTACTGGATGTTAAGATGGACTTAAAGACAAAATTCTCTAACACACTTAAAACAACTTCTTAAATGAGTTCACAGTCATAAGAAGAAGGAAAACGCAGCTCTAATGTTCCAAAAATACACTTTAATCTGTGCATCTTAATGAAACGTGCACACCTAAAGATGAAATTAAGTGTCTGCAAATGTGGATTTGCAAAATTGGTCACTTTCAGCATCACGAAGTTATTACAATGTTTTTTGAAATAGGTTCCCTAAAAGCACATACAATGATGATTTGATGAACAAAAACGTAATTTTTATATATTTCATTTCAAGGACATTTCTGTTATATGCTAAAACAATAAAACATTTTTCTTCTTTAGAAATGGACTTGAAGGGAAAATGTAGTCATCTGAATTGAGATCAAAAGACTAATCAAATCAAAAAGTCAAATTCATTCAGAATTTCACCCCACAAACAACACAACAAGTGATCTGGAAATGTGAACTCCTAAGGTTCCAATGGAGTAGCCCATATAGTACAACAATGTAGCACACAGGATCCAAAGTTTTTAAATAAAACCAATAAAACAAACAAACAAAGACTGGGAGAAGCATTGTTTTGGGAAACACTCCTCCCAGGACTGGAGAAACTACTTCAAGTCTGTCTTAGGGCCAGGCAATTTTTATTTATGCTTAAGACTTTAAACACAAAGTACAAAAAATAATAGGCATGGTTTAAACATAGGGTCTTCCAAGGTGGCTCAGTGGTAAAGAATCTACCTGCCAATCCAGGAGACTCAGAAGACCTGGGTTCGATCCCTGGGTTGAGAAGATTCCCTGGAGGAGGAAATGGCAACTCCAGTATTCTTGCCTGGAGAATCCCATGGACAAGGAGCCTGGCGGGCCACAGTCCATGCAGTCGCCAAGAGTCAGACACGACTGAGCACGCACGCCAGACAGATAAGACAATTAACAAACCTCTTAAACTGGGACTATTGTGCTTACTGACTTGCTTCCAAATAGTAGAGTATCCTAACAGGGGAGAGGGGAGAATACATTTCCAGTGCAAGATCTTGGCAGACACTACTCTGGGTCAGGTGACCAAGGTCAGCACCATCAGGGATACGTCACGATGACAGCATGTTCCCTGGACATAAGGTGGTAAGAATGTCACTTCACCTCGGTGGTCCTCCTCTCAGAACCCCACAACTAGGCTAATGATCAGAAAAACAGGAGAGAAATCTGAACTGAGGGGCGGTCAACAAAACATCTGTCCAATATTCCTCAAAATTGACATCATCAAAAACAAGGCAAAGCTAAGTAACTGTTACAGACCAGAGGAAATTAAACAGACATGATGACAAGATGTAATGTGATATCTTGGGTGGATCCTGGAACAGGAAAAGGACATTAAGGAAAAACAGTGAAATCTGAATAAACTTTAGTCAATACTAAAGTCAGTAGACTTTAGTTAATACTAAGGAACCAATGTTTGTTCCATAATGGTGACAAATAGGATAATGTAAGAGTAAGCAACTGGGGTAGCTGGGTGGGGGACGTATGGGAACTCGCTGCACTACGTTTGCAACTTTTCTGAAAGTAATCAAACTTTCAAGAGCTCCGTCCACAACACTGATGCCTCGATGCTCTGGGTAGCGCTGCACCAACAGGGACGGGCACGGGCTGGGACCCCGGCCACCCCGCACGCTGACCGACAGACACTGGGCCGATCTGGGAGCCTCAGACACCAGGGACCACAGATGGCGTGCATGTGAAACAGGGACAGACATCTCTGAGCGCCTGACACCCTCATCTGAAGTGAAAAATAGGCAGTTTTATGCAAGGGAAAAAGACAAAGGCTAAATGGGTTGGCCTGGAGCCATCAGAGCTCTGTGAAAACACATGACAAACCAGCCTCCATCCCTCACTCAGCAAATACTACTGCCAGAATCCAAGCAGGTGTGAAAAGAGTTACACAGCCCTCCCTCCCAGCCCTACAGGCTCTATGTCCTGTTTCCGAATCATACAAAGGTAAATCTGAGAAGGGCAGGCACAGAATTCCTTTAAAGGTTTGAGGGAGAAAGGGCATTAAGAGAGTCCTTTGACCCAAAAGCACACAACTATGTATCTTCAAGAACCCGCCCAGTCAGCACACATGTGGCACCATGGGAGCCATGTTCTGTAGCGAGGAGGCCAGAGTCTTGGAAGGGCTGCTCAACACAGAAACACATTTGTCTGCAGAATAAACATGTGGCATGGTTCTGTTTGCTGCAATGGATTTCTTTAATTGCCTTGAATTTTAATTGAAAAACAAATCTGGGGGTTCATCTTTGCTAACCAAAAAGTTCCAGAATTCATAAGTTAGATGAATATGCAGTACTCATTAGGCCAGAAAATTAAAATATAAATGATTTAAAAATTTTTTCAGGAAACTCACATACTGTCAATCAAAATCATAACAGTTCTAGAGGGAAAGTGACCAACTGTTTAAAGTTGATCTGAAAGAGAAATGATATAGAAATGTCCCAGAAAAATCTGAAAAATAATAATAGTATGGATGATGATGAAGAAGGATCTTGTTCTACCAACACTAATAATTAAGACAGTATGGTGTAGATCCAGAATCAACAAACAGACCAATGGAAGAGTAACACACCTGAAATAAAACAAATAGCAAAAACTGCTTCATTTATTTAACCATCAATTGAGGTATGGACACTGCTGATCATTCCTTGATAGTGAAACAAAAAAGGCAAAGTCAAACCAAAAGGACAAGTATGTGAATGCTGGCCAATCACGTGGGGAGAGTGT
The DNA here is from genome assembly GCF_000754665.1 of Bison bison bison. Lineage (NCBI taxonomy): Eukaryota > Metazoa > Chordata > Mammalia > Artiodactyla > Bovidae > Bison > Bison bison. The sequence continues at coordinate 6,514,830 of NW_011495080.1, read as the reverse complement.
AAGTTAAATGTTTTTCTCACATCTTACATGTGAATCTATTCCAGATAAATGTTAATTATAAAACACACCCTGCTACTGCTGCTAAGTTGCTTCAGTCATGTCCGACTCTGTGCAATCCCATAGACGGCAGCCCACCAGGCTCCCCTGTCCCTGGGATTCTCCAGGCAAGAACACTGGAGTGGGTTGCCATTTCCTTCTCCAATGCATGAAAGTGAAAAGTGAAAGTGCAGTCGCTCAGTCGTGCCTGACTCTTAGCGACCCCACAGACTGCAGCCTACCAGGCTCCTCCATCCATGGGATTTTCCAGGCAAGAGTACTGGAGTGGGGTGCCATTGCCTTCTCTGCATGGTAAACTGGGTCCATCTAAATGTCAACAGGGGCACAGTTAAGTAAATGGATGGTTATGTAGTCCTTAATTTGTTGATAAAGAAATGTACTTACTAATATGCAAAATACAGTATTTAGTAAAAAGGTAAGGTATAAAAATTATGTCTGCTGTGAAAGTGAAAGTCACTCAGTCGTGTCCGACTCTTAGTGATCCCATGAACTATACAGTCCATAGAATTCTCCAAGCCAGAATGCTGGAGTGGGTAGCCCTTCCCTTCTCCAGCAGATCTTCCCAACCCAGAAATCGAACCAGGGTCTCCTGCATTGCAGACAGATTCTTTACCAACTAAGCTATAAGGGAAGCTGTAAATATGTTTGCAGTAAAAATACCTAAATATAGATATTAATGGTGACACTGACAGGAAACATTTATTCTGAAAAGATGTCAATTTTTCTCTAATTAATCCATAAAGTCAACGCATGAACTCAATCCAAGGAAGATTTTTTTCATGGAATGTATTCTAAAATGCATATGTTAGAGCAAAAGGGAAAAAGTAGGGATAATTTTAAAGAACAAGAAGAAAGGAGGAGCTACTCTACAGGATAAAAAGACACAATAAAGAAATAAAGGCATCATAAAGAAAACGTAGAATTGAAGCAGGGAAAAGACAGACCTATATAGATAGAAACTTGATGTGACAAAATGGCATTGCACATCAGTGGAGAAAATACATACCAATGAAGAAATGCTGCTAGGAAAACTGGCTGTCCATGGGAAATTAAAACAAGGTATCCACACTTCACAATATACACACAATTCCATCTTAGAGATTGCAGGTGAAACTATGAAAAGCAAAATGTGAAAACTTTTAGTAGAAAACAGATGAGACTATTGCTACGACCTCAACCTAAGAAAATCATTTTTTTCAAATAAGACACGAAGAACCAAAGCCAAAACGAGAGACTAAATTTGATAGCATCAAAGGAAACTCCTGTTCAATGAAAGACATTATTTAAAAAGTGAACAATCAAGCCCCAAACCAGAAGACAATTGGACATGTATGGACAGAAAAGAATGGGTAAGAAGAATATATAAAAGTAGCTTAATAAGAAAACCAAGAGGAAAAACGGGCACATGACTGGCAAACACACTGTGCAGAAGACATTCAAGCAGCGACATACACATGCACTCTCCATCCCACTAGTAATCAACGGAATTTTTATTAAAGCCACAGTGAGATACCATTTCATACCTATCAAACTGACAAAACTAAAATCTCTTTTTGTGAGGATATGAAACAAAGTATAAGCATTGTAGGCAGCAATTTCACTACAGTTACAATTTGAAGTTGTGCTCATCGTAAGACCCAGGAATTTTCTGGTTATACACCCAGATAAACTAAGCACAACTACAGGATAAGCCAAGTACATGCACGTGGGAATTCACCCACTCCTGAGTGACAAACGGGTCACAGAAGAGATCAGAGGGAAAATTAGAAATATCTTGAGACCAAAAAAGAAAAAAAATGCTTACAGCTACATGTCTGAATAGTGAAAATGCAAAATTTAAATACTTGTCAACAGGAAAATGTATTTTTAAAATGTGACATTTTTAGAAAACAGAATACTGTAAAAACAAATTAAATGAGTGACTATATCTATAGATATTAGCATGAATAAATCTTGAAAACGTAATATTAGGCCAAAAAGCCAAGTGCTAAAGAGGTACATACTACGTTCTGAGAGACACAGAGGAGACACTCAGGTCTCCCTTTAGCAATAAAGGGGACTCATTCCCCCAGCTACTGGGAGTGCTGTAGGCTGACCACCCTCAGCTGAAAAGAGTCACCTTGTCAAAGTCAGGTCCCCTCGGGGGATGCAGACTGCATCCAATGACTGGTCAGTGTGAGGCTAAAGATGCTTGGCCCCTCACCTCAACTTAGGACAACTGTGAAGGGCTGTCCCAGCTTCAGAGCTCCCTCTGGGATTGGCTGAGGCCTTTCCTGTGACTGCACTGTAGCCCAATTTCTCTCTCAAAAATCTCCTTAATAAACTTCAGGCATGTTAACCTCTGCTCAGAGTCTGCTTTCCCTGGAACTCTACCTTCAACAGATACAACTTGTATCTTGTTTGAAAACATATAGCACACATGTTAAGAAGACTGAAATCATACCAAGTGTCTGTTCTAACCACAATGGAACAAACTAGAAATCAGCAGCAGAAGAAAAACTGGAAATTTCACAAGCTCGTGGAAATTAACACAATCTTGAGTGACAAATGGGTCACAGAAGAGATCAAAGGGAAAATCAGCAATATCTTGAGACCAAAAAAAAAAAAAAAAAGAATGAAAAACAACAAACCAAAATTTATGGGATGCAACAAAGTCAATACTAAGAGGAAAGTTTACAGTGGTGAACACCTACATTAAAAACGAAGAAACTGCTTAAGAGCACGTGCTCAGTCATGTCCAACCCTCTGCAACCTCATAGCCAGGCTCAGTCTCTTATTGATTTGGAAAACTCAGCAGTGGCCACAGGACTGAAAAAAATTAGTTTTCATTCCAATCCCAAAGAAAGGCAATGCCAAAGAATGTTCAACTACTGCATAATTGCACCCATCTCACATGCTAGCAAAGCAATGCTCAAAATTCTCCAAGCGAGGCTTCAACAGTACATGAACGGAGAACTTCAAGATGTTCAACCTGGATTTAGAAAAGGTAGAGGAATTAGAGATCAAATTGCCAACATCCATTGGATCATAAAGAAAGCATAGAGAGTTCCAGAAAAACATCTACTTCTGCATTATTGACCACACCAAAACCTTTGACTGTGTGGATCACAGCAAACTGTGGAAAATTCTTAAAGAGTTAGGAATACCAGATCACCTTACCTGCCTCCTGAGAACTTTGTATGCAGGTCAAGAAGCAACAGTTAGAACCCGACATGGAATAACAGACTGGTTCCAAATTGGGAAAGGAGTACGTCGAGGCTGTATACTGTCAGCCTGCTTGTTTAACTTATATGCATAGTATGTCACGCAAAACACCAGGCCGGATGCAGGTAGAATCAAGATTGCCAGGAAAAATATCAATAACCTCAGATATGCAGATGACACCACCCTATGGCAGAAAGTGAAGAAGAACTAAAGAGCCTCTTGATGAACGTGAAAGAGGAGAGTGAAGAAGTTGGCTTAAAACTCTACATTCAAAAAACTAAGATCATGCCATCCAATCCCATCAGTTCAATTCAGTTCACTTGCTCAGTTGTGTCCGACTCTTTGCGACCTCATGAACCACAGCACGCCAGGCCTCCCTGTCCATCACCAACTCCCAGAGTTTACCAGTCCCATCACCTCATGGCAAATAGAGGAGGAAACAATAGAAACAGAAACAGACCTTATTTTCTTGGGCTCTAAAATCACTGCAGATGGTGACTGCAGCCATGAAATTAAAAGATGACGCTTGCTCCTTGGAAGAAAAGCTATGACCAACCTAGACAACATATTAAAAAGCAGAGACATTACTTTGCCAACAAAGGTCTGTCTAGTCAAAACTATAGTTTTTCCAATAGTCATGTATTGATGTGAGAGTTGGACCATAAAGAAAGCTGAGCACCAAAGAATTGATGCTTTTGAACTGTGGTGTTGGAGAAGACTCGTGAGAGTCCTTTGGACTGCAAGGTGACCCAACCAGTCCATCCATCCTAAAGGAATATTCACTGGAAGGACTGATGCTGAAGCTGAAGCTCCAATACTTTGGCCATCTGATGGGAAGAACTGACTCATTGGGAAAGATCCTGATGCTGGGGAAGACTGAAGGCTGGAGGAGAAGAGGAGGATAGAGGATGAGATGGTTGGATGGTATCACAGACTTGATGGACATGAGTTTGAGCAAGCTCCAGAAGTTGGTGATGGACAGGGAGGCCTGGTGTGCTGCAGTCCATGGGGCTGCAAAGAATCAGACACAACTGAGAGACTGAACTGAACTGAACTGGCCAGGGTCCTCTGTCCATGGAATTTTCCAGGCAAGAATACTGGATTGGGTTGCCATTTCCTACTCCATTCCCCATCCAGAGATTGAACCCACATCTCTTGTGTCTCCTGGATTGGAAGGCAGATTCTTTACCACTGGTGCCTCCTGGGAAGCCCACATTAAAAAGGAAGAAAGATCCCATATAAACAAGCTAATTTTACACCTCAGGGAACCAGAAAAAGAAGAACGAACCAAGCCCAAATTTGGCAGAAGGAAGGAAATAATAAGATTAGAGCAGAAATAAAATAGTGAATAGAAAAACAGGGAAAACAACAGGGAAAAACTATCAAAACTAAGACTTGACTTTTTTTTAAAAAACAGCAAAATTGACAAACATTTAGCTAGACTAAGGAAAAGAGGAAACTCAAAATCAGAAATGAAAGAGGAAACATAACTGATGCCACAGAAACTGAAAAATGTAAGAGGCTACTATGAGTAATTATATATCAACAAATTGGATAATCTAGAAGAAATAGAAAAATGCCTAGAAACATACAACCCACCAAGACCAAATCACGAAGAAACAGCAAATATGAACAGAGTGGTAAGGAGGCTGAATCAGTAGTCAAAAACTCCCCAACAAAGAAAAGCACAGGACCAGTGGTCACTGGTGAATTCTATCAAATAGTTAAAGAAGTATTGTGGATCACAATAAACTGTGGAAAATTCTGAAAGAGATGGGAATACCAGACCACCTGACCTGCCTCTTGAGAAACCTATATGCAGGTCAGGAAGCAAGAGTTAGAACTGGACAGGGAACAACAGACTGGTTCCAAATAGGAAAAGGAGTACGTCAAGGCTGTATATTGTCACCCTGCTTATTTAACTTATATGCAGAGTACATCATGAGAAATGCTGGGCTGGAAGAAGCACAAGCTGGAATCAAGATTGCCAGGAAAAATACTAATAACCTCAGATATGCAGATGATACCACCCTTATG